>NW_022436949.1:22095970-22349501 GCF_009761245.1 Sapajus apella | reverse complement strand
AAAGAAAGAAAGAAAGAAAGAAAGAAAGAAAGAAAGAAGAAAAGGAAAGAAAGAGGAAAGAAGGAAGGGAGGAAGGGAGGGAGGAGAATAGAAAAGAAGAGAAGTACAAAGTCTGAGGGCCCACCCCAGACCTACTGAGTCAGGATCTGCTTTCTAGCCAGATCACTAGGTGATTCACGGGCAAACTAAAGTGTGAATGTTGGTCTGGACTCTGTTTCATGACCCCTCACTTAAACAGTAGTCTAGGCTCCTCATTTTCATGCTCATAACAAGCCTATAGGAGAGACACTGTTGTCATCTCACTCTAACAGGTGTGAAAACTGCCTCTTATGTTTCTCTCCTTCTCAAACCTTTTATCTCCGTGTGGCTGGCAGCACCGGAGCCAGATCCCGGACCCAGGTCTCTCCGACACCCGAGCTGCCACACACAGGAAGTGTGGCATTATGTTGCCTGCTGGCTCCTTCTACTCTCAGTGTCTGGCTGAAGTCCCACATAACAATCCATTGTCATTCAGGTCTTTTTTCAAATCATTAAAAGTTTCCTGCCCTCTAAAAGAAAAAAAAAGAAATTACATAGGAAGAGGCACCTGCAGTTACCACCACAAATAATGCTGGTGAAACCTTTAGAAAAATATCTAGATTCTCTCTCTAAAGGGGAAGGTGGTTGGGATAGAAAAGGGGATTCCACAGCGGAAGCAGTGGCAGAGAAAATGAAGGCATAGTGGGAAAGAACTGCTCCAAGAACAACCCCCGAGTCCCGGCTCGGGGGGAGGACAGGGACCAACAGCAGTGACAGCAGCTGTCCTGGAGATGTAGCTGCCACCTAAGAGCAGGAGTAGTCCTTGCTTCACCTGCCACTTCAGAAAGAAATACATTTCTGGAATCCTGAACTGGGAAGTCCCTAATCTTAATCTTAAATCCCAAGTGGGCTCCAGGGCTCAATGAAGGGACTGTCACCACCACCCCCGCAAGCTGTCCTCACTGCTGCCAGCTTCACAGTCCACCTAGAATCCCTGAGTGTTCTCATTCTGCAACACTGCTGCAGCTAGGCATGATAGCTGTTAACTGACAAAATAATGGCTATGTTTCTCACAAGCTGGTCTATACATCTGGACAGGAGCCTGGGCCAGGAGGTAACATGCTGAAACTCAGAAGAATTAGATCCTTCCTATACTTGGCATTAAAGAAGGGCTGCACTGCAGCTTTACTTAAACAAAGGCTGGGTGTCTGTTACAGCCACTACCTGAATACTGGGTAGGAATTTACCAAAAGCACTTTTTTTAAAGGCAGGCAGCACTTCCCTCAGGGAGTCCACAGCCTCATATATAAAACATAATGTTTAAAGCACAGTAAAACATACCCAAAGAGAATGGCATATTCTTCTGAAAATAACTCTGAGAGGACCCTGGATTATCCCAAACAACCTGTGCAACACAAACTCTTTTGAATTTGCCCCAAATTATTCCAAAACAAACTCAAGGGGAGTGCAGGTCTCAACTACAGAAAACACTGTAACATGTCATTCAGCTGAGAACTCCTATGCAAAGCCAAAAGCATGAAAAAGACCCAGAAATATCCAACGCAGATGTTAAAGTCCATTCTCTCTAGTCATAGCAAAGCTCCTCAGAGCCACTGACACTTACTAAAATCTGGCAGTTACATTCCCAAATCAACATAGATCAGAAGCAGTGACTAGAAGAAAGAAATGCTGTGTCCTACAGAGACCAGGTAGCAGTGAAGAATGACAGTCAACAGCAGTGGGTGGGCCAAGGAAGGGGGCAGTGTGTAGCAAGCAGCAAAATGGAAAGAAAAAGAACTGAGGCCGGGCGTGGTGGCTCACGCCTGTAAACCCAGCGCTTTGGGAGGCCGAGGTGGGCAGATCACCTGAGGTTGGGAGTTCCAGACCAGCCTGACCAACATGGAGAAACCCCATCTCTACTAAAAATACAAAATTAGCCAGGAGAGGTGGCACAGGCCTGTAATCCCAGCTACTCAGGAGGCTGAAGCAGGAGAATCATTTGAACCCAGGAGGTGGAGGTTTCGGTGGGCCGAGATTGCACCACTGCACTCCAGCCTAGGCAACAAGAGCAAGACTCCGTCTCAAAAAACAAACAAACAAAAAAGAACTGAATTCTGACAAAAGCCAGTTCAAATTCCATGTTCACTACCTAACAACTGTGTTATCTTAAGCAAGTTACATAACCTCTCAGCACCCCAGTCTGCTCATCTGAAGCAGGGAAAATATCCCCTCTTACTAGTTTGCAGTGGCTGAAACGTGCATCAAGTTCCTGAGAGTGGTTAAACAGTACATGCCAAACCTCATTAAGTGCATGGACCCTGAAGTTACCACTCTGACAGTACTCCAATAATTCATCCTCAGAAACACACCTCTGCATCATATAGGCATGGCTGAGTTGCCTATATTTAGAATATCTTTTAATAAAGTGGGGAAAAATGGAATATTCAAAGCTATTCGGAAAACCTAACTATCCATAATGGTTCATCTCACCCAAAAAGACAATAGAAAGGTAAGATCATGTGTATTAGACATCAGACCCCCTCATATATCCAAATATTGATGTACTCTTATACTTAGGTACTTTCCAAAATCTAAATAATGATGATAAAAGACCAGATTCCATTTATACCGTATTTTTTTAAAGACGATATAAAAACTAAACAAAGTTTTAAATAATAGCTTATATTTTGAGGACATGGCATTCTGGCATGCTCTGTACACCACTGAATATAAAATGCTATCACAATTCTAGAAGGTAATTTGTGATATGCAACACAAGTCTTAAATATGCATATTCTCCTAGGTGCACGATCTAGGAATTTATAACAGGACAACAGGACAAGCATACAAAACAGAACTGTTTCACAGCATTCTGCAGAATAAACAGCAACAATTACAAATACCCTGAGTGCCCAGCAATAAGAAATTGATTATGATATAGTCATAAAACAGAAAACTACATGAAATTTAAATTCATGTCATAAAAGTGGATTTATTAATTGCAAAGAATACTTATTATTTAAAAAGCAATTTATGAACCAATACATGGAGCATAATCCCAATTTCTGTAACTCTATAAGAATATATCATAAGTAAACATGGAATAAATATACTAACAGTAATTATTTCTAAGTTGTAGAATGGCACCTATTTTTAACATTATCTTTTGCTTATCTATATTCTTTAAAGAGTACGGGTGTTTGTGTACAACAGAGATATAAATTTATTAATATAAAAGAACAACATTCAAAAGAAGTCAAAACCAATCAGATTTAGGTCAATTTCCTACATCTTCTGTACCTAAAAGAACAAATAATAGAAGAGGCAGACACCAGTTTTTGTGCTAGGTAATTTTTCTCATTATCTATGCAATCTACACAACCCTTAAATTTAATAATTCTTATTATCTCCATTTCACCAGTACAAAATTTGAGGCTCAGAATGTTTAACTTTCTAGAAAGTTACACAACCACCCACATGAAACAGGCACCAAAACCGACAGCATTTTATAAGTACTCACTCAGTAAAAGAGTAACTCAATTACATTAGACCCTAAAGCATTTTCAGGCTAAAAAATTAAATTATCCTCAATCTATTTAAATATTTTTAAATTAGGGTATTTTACCATATAATATGCCTTGAAAAATAATCCTCCTCTGTTAAGGATATAGAAGGTAGATCAGTAAATAAAAATGTTCAATTAATCTTTTTTTCCAACTTCCCTGGATAAAAAAGATGTGTTAACACATCGTGATTGTGTCTGTGTATGGATACAGGTGTGAGAGAGACAGAAAAAGGAATAAAAATATGATACTCTAAACTTCAATATAAGAGAAATTCCTTTAAAAGTTTTAACAGTTTTTTTGGACTTTTTCATGAACATTAGAAGGCATTCATACTGCACATACTAGCTACTCCAACCTCAGTAACTCGAAAAATCTGATTAAGTTTTTAATTAGCAACTCCTATCCCATGCCATTGTAAATTCACCTAAGACTCTTCCTAAAACAAACCAAACCAAAAAAAAAAATAAAAGCTTATGAGTTCAAAACCAGAAAAGAAAGCACAATTTCATAGCAGGAATGCTAGGTCTGCAGAGGCTGCCTCAGCTACTTACCTTAAGGTCACAACATGATGTCAGTGGTGGCCTGCTGAGGCCAAGTCGTGGCTGTGCAACTAGAATGCTTGTGTTTAAAGCCCTGCTCTGCCACTGTCTACCTGCAATTCTGAACAAGCTGTGTAACATCTTAGTTATCACATGTGTGAAATACAGATTAAATGTACCTATTTCACAGAGTTACGGACAGAATTAAGTGAGATGGTATGCACGACACACTTAGCACTTGCCTGACCCAAGAGAAGCATTCACAAATATTAGCTGTTATTATTATCTGTTACTATCCATCTGTAGGCTGAAAGAAGTTGCATCTTAGCAAACAAATGTCTGTTTTGCCAGATGCAACATCCTTTAAGGGAAGAAACTGAGTTACCAAATTATTTTCTGTGTCCTGAAAACACTGCAAAAGTTATAAATCTACAAGCAATCTTAAGACATAGTGAAAATAATTTGTTTAAAAATAAGAATAACTCATACTTTAAATGTGAATTCATTCTGACGTTAAGAATTCAGTATTCGGAAGGAAATTACAATATTTTAAAAGAACTGTTTAGTAGTTCTCATCTAACAATTACTCATTCAGTTTTTCTATAATTTTGAACCTTACTCATTAGTGAGTTATTTAAGGTGTGACACATTTCATGTAATGCTGTTGTGATTCATAGAAATGAAATAAATAGAGACCACGTGTTTCCCACTTATCAAAAGTCAACACAAACCGGAGTGATGACTACGTAGTCAAACAGCCACACCCTGCCTTCTATACAGTTTTTTTTTTCTTTCTTGTTTGTCCCCTTCCATATTTTCCAAATGCAGTTAAATAAAATCATCCCCACCTAAAATAATCTGAGGAGATACACATTAGGAGAGGATACCCGAGGTTTAATCCTGGACCCATCTCACATGACACACTTCTAAATCACCACTCAGTCCCTTAATTTTAAAAGGGAAATTAATATTTGCCCTATCTACTTCGTAGTACACAAGTGACGTGTGAAGGTGTTTTGACTCCTCTGGGAGAAAAAGGTTACACGCCAAGTGTAGGCTGGCGCTTCTTCCAGCCTCCTGTGGCAAAGAAGCTGGGAAGCAACAGGGCCAAGTGTGAGGCTCTCGGGGCTTCCTCTGAGGTTGTAATTAACCTACCTGAGTATATGAAGGGCGGGGCAGCCTGCCCAGGGCGTGTTCCGCATAAACACCTCTGCCAAACCTGTCTTAACACCTGTGGCCTCCGAAGAAGCCCTTGATAGGAAGTTTTTAAAAAGCAGGTCTTGTGGAAGAAAATATCTAATAAACAGAAAGGCAGTAAGTGCCAACTGCATAAATTTCAAAAAACATCATTTCTTTTGCTATGAGGTATATTCATTTCATAAACAAATGGGAATTATCTTCACACCCTTTACTGTTTTGTTTATGGTTTTATTTTAATCCTCTTGCTGGATAAGATTTCCCGCCAATGTAAGCAACAAGTTTCCCCAAAGCTCTATCGCTCAGTTCCAGTTCTGACCACATAATCCACATGACTTAAATCCCAAACATTCCGGGAGCTTCTTGAAGACCACTTCGTGCCAGACTGGTTATCAGCAAAACGCCCACTAATGTGAGTCAGCAGGCACTCCTCTCGTTTAACTTATTCAATTCCTTGTAAACAGCCATTTAAAAGGCGCCTAGGATCTCCAAAGCACTCTCCACCATATCTGTGTGCAAACCACTGTGCAAAAAACAGTGTTTGAGCTTGTATTCAAAGCTTGGGAGCGGTGTTCGCTGACAAAAACTAGGCTCTGAGCTTCAACTGGGCTCACAGTGGATTCCAAATTAAGTTACTTACTAAGCAACAGATCAGCTACTAGGTCATGATACTGAAGATACAAACCATCATCACACCAATCATTTCAACATTAGTAATGAGAAACAAAAACATCCCAACAAATATTGACATGAGAAACCACTGTGGTACAGATGAACCACATCATGAAACAATTCCCAAGAGCCACGTTTGCAAATTTTTCATTCAAAGAGAAAACTGAGTGTTCACATATCATGACCTTACAATGAGATAGTACAGGGCATTGTTTCCACAGGGAGAAGCCCCAGGCTGGTATATATGGAGGAGCTGGATGCCTTCCCTAAAGCTGTTGATCAATTAAAAATATCCCTCTCTACTCCTTTCTTTAAACTTCATTTTTGAAGCAACCATTACATGAGCCCCAGGATTCCACAAAATAGGTCAAAATTTTATAATAAATTCCATGAGATGTCTACACCATTATTTATGACGCAACAGCTTTGACAGATCTCATTGGTTAGGCATCCCCAAAACTTACAAATGCAAGGATGATGGCTTACCATAAACACGTTAGGTAAAAACGGAACGTAATTTAAACGGAATAAATAGCTCCTACCGCTCTCCTGTCCCAGAATAGCATTATTGAAAAGGTTATTCATGATGTCAGAGAAGCTAGTTCTTCACAAAAGGATGGGTTTCACCCTTTTAAAACTGTCCTCACAGTACGTACACACACACACACACACACACACACACACACACACACAGAGAGAGAGAGAGAGAGAGAGAGAGAGACACCCTGAAGTCAGAGAAGCTGAGATGGGAGTACCTGACTCCTTGGGTAATGAAAACTGTCTCCTAATTTCTTAAGGCCTCAGCTATAAAACAGGCGCCAGGGCTATGACGGCCAACATTCACTCACACTGTCTGCTTTGGGCCTGAATCCTCGTAGCAATCCTACGTGGTAGCAACTCTTAGCCCTGGCTTACACATAAGAAAACTGAGCTACAGTAAGGTTACTGGAGTTGACCTGGTCAGTAGGTAGTTCCCTACACAACAGGGCATGGAGCATCAAATGAGAGTGTCTGTGAAAGCACTCAGGGAACTCTAAACTATTTAATTAGCAACCTACCTCCTATTCCCCAGGCATTCCAGTCTACACTGCATGCTCCCGAAAGCAGGAGTCTCTTACCCAACTTCTCACTGGCTGAAATACAGCTTACACATCCTCATCACTTTTAAATCAAATTATTCTTCCTATAAATAGTTGCTATTTACTTATTTATAGAAATAAAAAAACAAAAACCAAATAAACAGATGATTAAATTTCAGGTGTGTGTTGGGGGGATGAGGGAGTTGGCTGTCTTTTGGAGGAAGACCCTTCCTCAGTTCCCGACATCACTTTATTAAGGTAGCCTTCTACTGCACAGGAGTATCCTAGTTTTGTTAATAGCTCAAGAATAAAAACATACAAGAGTACATGGAAACGTATCCCTCTAGTGACACTTTTGAAAGGGTATATGGTTGGATGAAACCTTCAAAGTTGAAAGCTTGTCATCACTATTAATTCGCTACATGAAAGTTTTTCCAGGCTAAAGAATACGTTAGAGTCCATTTAAATAATCTGTCTTAATTTTAACTAAGAAAAAATTCATTTATTCATTCAAAAATAATTTAATGACAACCTGCTATATATATACCTGACATGGTACATAGCACTAGGAATATAAAAAGTAAAATGAAGCAATTTTTGGAAATTTCTTTTTAAAAGTCTAACCCTGTTTTTAAATTGTAGTCAAAATGGCATATGTGGTTAACCCACTGAAATACAGCATGTTCTTGGTTAACTTATACTGTATATTCAGCAAATACCATTCCTTTAAGGGAAATAATTCTCAAGTCACTCATCTCTATTAAGATTTGGCATTGTACTACATAATATCCTGGAATATACTAGGACTATCTTTGCCAATACTAATATCATTTGATAGCAAAACCAAACCCAACCTGCAGTCTTCCAAGACAATGGTAATGGTTCTGATTAGAACCGCACAGATCACTGAATTCTAGATGGAACTCAAAAGTCTCATAGTGGTCAAAATTCTAAACATTTCACCTGCCCCTGTGCCCCCTTCCCCAACTTTCATCTCAGTGTGGCTAGTGTCAGCTACGCCTCCAACAAGTCTTCACACAGCCAAGAGGAAGAAGTGGGAAACAGCCAGCAAAATGCAAAGCTCTAGGTTGAGTGCCCAGATAATTAAACGCCAGCTGCCTTTATAAACACTCAAAATTCTCACTCAATCATCATTAAGCCAAGCGTCAGACACACTCACATTTTGAGGGGAAAAAAAAAAGAATAAGTTTAAACATTTCTAGTCCAGGAGAAGTCCTCTTCCCTATACCATAAACAACTTTTAGCTTACAGTCTCAAATTATTTTTATTAAACCTCAATTATTATCAAGCCAAAAATGAAATACAACTGGAAGAAAAAACTAAATAAAACAGGGCAGAAAGGAAGGAAGACTGGTTCCAGGACTGACAATGTATGTGCGAGGTTTCATCAATCCATCAAAATCCAAGACAACCTGAGTCCTATTAGAGGCCAGTTAAGTTCAGCAAAAACATCACATAACAAAAAAATGTGCTAGTTTTACAGCCTATCCTTCATTATATTAACAATCACAAAAACCACTTCTAACAAGTAAATTGTATTTTGCCTGTAAATATAGGTTTATACTCCAATTTATGTTGTTGCAGACAATAAGGAAAATATCCCAAGGGAAAAAAAATTCTTGTCTTAAATTATTTTTTCTCTAGATTAAGGAGTTTTTAAATAACTGCCACCCAAGGCACAAGTAGATGCGAACAATCATTATCAGGATATTTTAAGTACAGTTCAAATGCTTAATATAATCATGGGTTCTCAAGAGCAAAAAGATGGCGTCATTTTTTGCAGAAACGTTTCACACACACATTAGCAAGTCTCAACAATTACCTACTTAACCTCCCTGTGAATTACTAGGAGAGGCATCGCTGTGGGAACACATTCATTTTGGGAAATGGTATATCTCTATCACAGGTAAGAGTCACTACTTATTTCATATAAACTTCAAACTGACAGTTACGCCCTTGCTACCTATGATATACTTTACCATCCAGTTTAAGTTTGGTATTAAGTAATGGGGTTGAGATGCCCGGTTACACAGGAATTCCTGCAATGATTCTTGATGGATTCCCACTGCAAGCCAACAACAACGTGGTCCTGCTGGCATCCATCTGTCAACCTTCCAGAAGCAAAAAGGTCATACAATCTATTCCCAGTGCATAACCACATGAGATGAAAGCATACTTCCACACAAAAACTAGTATATGAATGTTAGTGACAGCACTGCTCATTTAGCCAAAATGTGGAAACTACCCAAATGTCCATGAACTGATGAATGAATACATAGAACGTGGTATAACTACGCAATGGAATATTATTCAGCAATGATTGGAATGAAATACAGTGGCCCGCCTCCATGGCTCCACTTTCTGTAGTTTCAGTTATCCACAGTCAACCAGAGACCAGAAATATTAAATGGAAAATTTCAGAAATAAACAGTTGCTCAGTTTTAAATTGTGCATTGTTTTTGCATAGTGTGATGAAATCTCAAGCCATTCTGCTGTGTCCCCTCTGTGAACTGCCCCTTTGTCCAGCACAGTCACACTGTAAGTGCTCCCCACCCACGAGTCACTTAGCAGCCTTCTTGGTTTGCACATCAACTGTTGATTGTGGTGGTTGGGTGCACGTCACCCATGTTTGACATAATAATGGGGCCAAAGCACAAGACAGCGATGCTGCCAATTCCGAAATGCCAAAGGGAAGCTATCAAGTACTCCCTTTAAGTGAAAAGGTGAAAGTTCTTGACTTAATAAGGAAAATAATCCTATGCTGAGGTTGCTAAAATCTACAGTAAAAAATAAATAAATAAATGAAATCTATCTTGGAAATTGTGAAGAGAAAGAAATTCATGCTAGTTTTGGTTGTCACAGCTCAAAATGCAAAACTTATGGCCACAGTGCATGACAGGTGCAGAGTTAAGACGGAAAAGACATTAAAATTGCGGGTGGAAGACAGGAACAGAACTGTGTTCCAATCGATAGCAGTCAAGCTTTGAACTTTCCTCAGGCACCTACTGGGGTGGGGAGGGGGTCTTAGAACACACTCCATGTATCAGGAAACATACTTCCTGGTAAGGGAAGACTGCTGTACCAATACACGCTATGACATAAGTAGACCTTGAAAATGTTAGGCTTAAGTTAAAGAAAGGTCAGATATGATATTATTCCATTTATGTGAAATGCCCAGGATAAGGACATCCTGGAAACAAAAAGCAGATTAATGGTTGTCAGGGGCTGGGGAAAGAGAGAACAGAGAGTGACTGCTAATGGTTCCATGGTTTCTTTTGGGGTGGTGAAACTGTTTTGAAATTAGATAGTGGTGATGGCTGGGCAATTCTGTGAATATATGAAAAACCACTGAATTATATACTTTAAAAGAATGAATTGTATAATATGTACATTATACCCCAATATATGTTTTTTAAAAAATTCATTGAACTGTACACTTAGACATTTGTGCATTTTGTTCAAACTCAGTAAACTTTTTGAAAGATAGTTACAAAGACCTTTCACACCATCTCATGCCCCATACACAAAAGAAGTTCAACAAAAGTTAAGCTATTTAAATGATTCCTGTACTCTAAATGCCTGCTCCTCCCTGTAAAAACAAAAAAAAAAAAAAAAAAAAACCACTTAAATATATTATGGTCAGATGAAGTGGCTCACATCTGTAATTCCAGCACTTTGGGAGGCCAAGTGGAAGGGTCACTTGCAGCCAGCAGTTCCAGACCAGCCTGAGCAACACAGTGAGAGGCCACCTCTACAAAAAATTAAAAAATTCACCAGGTGAGGGGGCACATGTCTGTAGTCCCAACTACTCAGCAGGATTCCTTGAACCCAGGAATTCAAGGCTGCAGTGAGCTATGATCCTGCCATTGCACTCAAGCCTGACCAACACAGCTAGACCCTATCTCTTAAAAATATACAACTGTACAATATAGTATGTATTACATACATATGTATTTATATGATATTTTTTCACAGGAATAGGTCTTAATTTTCAAAGTGGAATTTCTAGCCCTTGCTACCTTATACCCATAAATATTTTAATATAAAATTCCGATATTTCCTCCTTTCATACATTTACATCTATCTTAAGTATGTCATCTTTGCATTACATCTAAACAATTCCACAGGACGAGGTTTTCTCAAGTACATTTATTATCTTTTTCCATAATTCACTTTAATTGTATGGTCTCAAAGCTGAAAACACACATAAGGTATAACAAAGAGGGCCACAATAAATGGGCTTATAGAATTCCCCAACTCCCTATTGAGAATTAATTACATTCTCAATGACAGAATTGTGGAGAAATCAGTTTTCCTCAAACAACTTGCAGAAACAGTTTCTCCTAGATTCTTTCTAGGGCCTTAATAGATCTCAATAAACTTTCCAGCTCATTTATCTCAAAAGTAGATATGCTAACAGCTGTACAATGCATCTAATTATTAGTTTCCCCTGACCAAGTAGTAATTTTATTTCCACTTATTGGAATCATTTGATTAAAGCTTACAAAGGTTGAAGCACAAAGAATAATATTTTAAGATACTTCCTGGTATGTTGACACATATAAAAGACCAATATACATGTTCCCTTTCAAAATAACAAAGAGAAGGAAGACGCTGCCTGATTTGGTTTGGCTGTGTCCCCACCCAAATCTCATCTGGAATTGTAGCTCCCATGATTCCCATGTGTTGTGGGAGGGACCTGTGAGATATAACTGAATCATGGGGGTAGTTTCCCCCATACTGTTCTTGTGATAGTGAATAAGTCTCACAAGATCTGATGATTTTATAAGGGGAAACCCCCTTCACTTAGTTCTCTTTCACTCTTGCCTGCCGCCATGTAAGACATCCCTTTGTTCTTCCTTCATCTTCAGCCTTCATTGTGAGGCCTCCCCAGCCATGTGGAACTGTGAGTCCATTAAACCTCTTTCCTTTATAAACTACCCAGTCTCAGATGTGTATTTATTAGCAGCATGAGAATGAGCTAATATACTGCCCATACATGAGTTTGTTTTTCAAAAAAAACTTTGGTAGCCTTGAAAACGTGCCTTCAGGAAGTCACCTGACCTCCTTCGAGCATGTGGCTGGCTCCCTCTGCCTCCACCATCTCCTCATGCCAATCTGAATGTCTATTTGCATTCATGGCTCCCTTACTGACCGAAGCTCCTAAAGAAGGTATCACAGCCCACCGGCTAATTCCAACCTGTAGATATGTTTTGCTTGGCCCATACAGTATGTCAAAGTTGGGTTAGATCAAAAATGTGGATCACCAGCTTCCTGTAAAAAAGAAACATTCTGGCAATGTTGTTTTATGTCATAGCCACAAATTGGCTGCTCCCAAGAAAACACACTCCCAGGAGAGTGGCAGTCCCCACACCTCCCCTCGGCTCAGTCCACCCAGAGTCCGCCTGTCTGGCCCCTGCAGGCACGCCAGCGTGGGAATACCGTTTGTATCCTCAAGACCCAGCATAATGCCCGCCCTGTGGACAGGGCTCAGCTGTCAACTCAGGGTTTAGTGTGTAGAAGGACGACTAAAAGTGAGCTTGTAAAAACAGTAAGCAAATAATGGTCCCAGACCTTCCTCTCAGAAATCCTGATTCAAATGGCCTGGATTGACACCTGGAAGTCTGCCCCTCCCAGAAGGCCCCTACTGGGTTTTACTAAGAATGATCTCTGAAAAAGTTTTAGTGGGAAGAACTTGAGAGTCCTGCTACTGAGTCCCCACTCTATAAACAGGTGTTCGATTTTGAACAGGTATCTAAGGTTCTTATGAGATTTGATTTCCTTATATGAAATAATTTTTACTAAATTATCACCTCGTCTTATAGCTTTAAATGCTTCAGTTCTTTTTTTTTTTTTTTTTGAGACAAAGTCTGGCTCTGTTGCCCAGTCTGGAGTGCAGTGGTGCAATCTTAGCTCACTGCAACCTCCACCTCCCAGGTTCAAGTGATTCTCCTGCCTCAGTTTCCTGAGTAGCCAAGACTACAGGTGCGGGCCACCATGCCCAGCTAATTTTTGTATTTTTAGTAGAGACAGGATTTCACCATATTGACCCATGATCTGCGCACCTCGGCCTCTCAAAGTGCTGGGATTACAGGCTGAGTCACCATGCCAGGCTGCTTTTGTTCTTAATCTGAAATCTAAGGAAACCAGGCATGAAATCAGTTTCTGTTCTCTGCTACCACCTGCTGGCACATTCTGCAGAGGTCTAAACAGCCTTGGGACCACTGTTCTCCCCTATTTTTAACAGCTAGATCTAGGTACATAAAACATACAACAAAAACAGCTCATTTCAAACTTTAAAACACATCATCAAGTAATAGTTGGTGAAAATGAAGAAGATTTTTATATGAAACCACTAGTCTGTCAGCTTTATTAAATATACAAGAGCTTCTGATGTCTCTCTCCAAAACTGGTTTTGCAGCATTAAAATAAATTGGGACTTTTCAAGGCCAAATTTGCACATTAAAGTATACAATCTGGTTGGTTACAAATTTGCAGCCTACAACATGAAACAACTTTCTAGGGTTAAAAAACTCCAGGATGGAATGATATGCAATTTTAGAGGAAATTTCTGACATAGAAAATGTTCAGAAGCCAAACATGTAAATCACCTGGATTCAGTGATTCCCTCTACACCCTCGAGGCTTTCTCTTCTCCAAGAGGGCACCACCAAAACGCTCATGAAGCTGGGTTCTCTGGGGCTTGTGAGTTTAGGTTACACATGGATTCTGCCTTCTCGCCTGCAACTACAGCTGAGAAGGGAGTTAATACGGGTGGACAACTGAACATCACAAACTGAAGATCCTTGCCTGAATGTTGAGGCAAAACTGAGAAAGATTCACACGGGGAGCCACGGGGTGTGTCGGAGCGTGTGGGAGGCAGGAGGGCACAGGTTAATCCAGAGGCTCCTGGAGGGTGATGACTTCACCCTCGAAACTGTGCAGGTTGACCTGCCAGCCACTCCTTCCTTCCAGTTCCCCCTGAGTTCACCTGCTAGGCGCTCTTCCTCTAAGTCATAAACTTTGTTCATTCAAGTACAAACTCCAAGCACTAGTCCTCAACGTAGTCCTCGGATTCTCCCCACTCACATTTCCTGCTCCCAGAAGAGCGTTTCCCCTGGTGTGCCCCTATCTTAACTCATCCCCAGCATGTAAATAGGCCTCCCCTCTCACCCAAGACTGAGCTACCACATCTCACCTTTCTACTGAGCCCATGATACCAACATTCTCCCAATTTCCCAGACTCAGCAACAGAATGAACTTTCTCTGTCCCTCCAAATCCATGTCATTCTCTTCAGCCTGGTTCTAAGCTTCTCTGGCAGATATGACACTCAACATTCTCCTATGAATTGTTCTGCCTCAATCTCCTCCTCCACTACCCTAACCCTTCAATGCCTGCCTGTAAGATTCCTTAAAAATCCAAACAGTCACCAGGCACGGTGACTCACACATATAATAATTCCAGCACTTTGGGAGGCCAAGGTGGCAGACTATGAGGTCAGGAGACCAAGACCATCCTAGCCAACGTAGTGAAACCCTGTCTCTACTAAAATACAAAAAAAAAAAAATTAGCTGGGCATGGTGGCATGTGCCTGTAGTCCTAGCTACTCAGAGGACTGAGGCAGGAGAATCGCTTGAACTGGGGAGGTGGAGGTTGCAGTGAGCCGAGATCACACCACTGCACTCAAGTCTGGTGCCTGGCAACAGAGCAAGACTCAGTCTCAAAAAAAAAAAATCGAACCAGTCTTCCTCACAAAAACACTGCTGAAAACCCTCTGGGGGTCCATTCTGCCTTCAGAGTGAGCCTTCCTACCCACCTTCCAGGGCCTTTTGCCCCTTCATTCTCACAGCTGAATCCTTGCTTTTACATAGACAAGAGAACCCAGTGCCTTCATTTCTCCATCCTAACAACTCCAATTACATCTCTTCCCTGTCCACCCCAAACAGGACTGTCCCAAAGGGAGTCTTTCTCCTCCATAACTTCTGTGACACTGATTTTCTAAGTCCCTAAGTCAGTAATCACACACCATTCTGCCTTATGTCCTCATCATTTGCTCATCTCTTCCATCCTAGATTGAAACTTTATTGAGGTCAGGAAACTACATAAAGGTTTTACGTATCTTTTTCTGCATTCTCCCACTGCATAACAGGCATGACAATAAGTATTTGTAATTAATTTTTTTAATTTTAAGATCTTCTAAAAGCAAAATGATTAAAAGAAGAGAGACCACTGCTCAAGACACACAGAGAAGTTTTAACTCAGGTTCAGTGACTAAAGAGCACAAATCAGGAAAAAGATGTTGACTTTAGGTACCATGAGAGAGAGCAAGATGGGGGAGCTGCCCAACACCCACAGAAGGCAGCCACGAAGAGGAGGAGGGAGCGAGAAAGCAAACCAGCCCCACTGCCTCTCGGCCAGGCCACCCATGCTCCTCGGACACACGCAGAAACCAGCGTCCCAGAGCAGACAGATGGCACCCACGCTGGGGAGAAACACTACCAGCCTCTGGCAGGAAATGAAAGATCTAACAAATGCCTTCACGGGAGAGGGGAAGGCCGAAACCCAGCATTAACTAACATTTTCCTCCACAACAGAGAATGATGATGATTATCCTACATCCTGGAACAGAGCATGGAGTGAAAGATGGAAAAGCTGGAGGAAAAGGAGAACAGATTCAGTGACGGTAGGGAGGAGGGGTGCGAATGCCCCATGAAATAATTATCACCCCAGCCTGAAGCAGAGCCAGATGGCAGCCACAGACAGGGGAGACCCACATGGCCGATATGAAATTTTGATGAATTCCTTAATGGCTGCACAATGAAGCCCATATTCCAGAAACAGGCTAATAATAGAACAAATGTCAGTGCTGCACAAAAAGGCTTCAATTTACCTTCGTTGTTTACTCGTCTGCATTTATACGTTCACCAAAATGTGGTTGTTTAATAAGCACTTTCACCGATAAGAAGGATGAAGGATTATTTATCATGCATACTAGTGTTGCCTTTTTGAACTCTAAGCTGATATTCCAGGCCACTGTATTAATTGTATTACCAAAAAAAAAAAAAAAGGCCAGATAATACGGCTACCCATACACTTGACCCAAAATTATAGCTTCAGTGATGAAGTGAGATCCGTACATGCCACTTCCTGACATTGAGGAAGTGAGCAGAGTTACAGCTTCTATATTATAGTCTTAATCCTCAAAATAGCAGACTCCCTTTCACAAGCGTATGCAGAGTGCCCTATAAACTCTGGCTTGTCTAAGCCAAACAGGATGCTTCTGAATTGCTTCATGTTTGCCTACAAGCCTTCTTTTACTCTCCAAAGTCAAAATAAGAAAGCTGAAGGGTACCAGTATTCTCTCCCTCTATAAAAAGCCTTGGTGAATTAAGTGAAATCTCCTAGTGAGAGGTTACACTCCAGGAAGACACTGACTGAGAAGGCACAGCCATTTGATAACTGGTATGAAGTGAACCTCCAAGTTGAAAAAGCTAAGACGTGACTAGACAATCCTAAAAGAACATGAGTAGTAGCAAGCATACATGCAGGATCCTAAAGTAATTAGGAAAAAGTTGGCCGAGCGCAGTGGCTCATACTTGTAAGCCCAGCACTTTTAAGGCCAGGCTGGGCAACACGGAAAAACCCTATGTATACAAAAAAGTATAAAGATTGACCATGGTGGTGGTGCCTATGGTGCCAGATGCTCAGGAGGCTGAGATGGGAGGATCCCTTAAGCCTAGGAGTTCAAGACTGCAGTAAGCTACGATCATGCCTCTGCACTCCAGCCTGGGCAATGGAGCAAGACTCTGTCTCTGGAAAGAAAAAAAAAAAAAAGAGGAAACATGTTTAAGAAATTGTAGCACTCCTATGGGCTATGTATAAATAATCTCTTAAATAATAGACACTGAATGCACTAACAACCCTGAAACTAGCTGGTGTCTGTTGCCTGTGACCCACTCCACAGAACTAGGGCCTGGGCAGTCTGGAGCTGGAACAGATCAAGAATACTTGAGCAGAATGGTAACAGTTGTGTTTTCCTGGGTAGGTGTGACAAGACGACGATAGAGCAAGTTTGAAGATACTGTCACAAAAGTAGCTTAGTATCAGCCTGTACAGACTAATTTATGCAGGGGGAGGAAGAAAGTAGAGGTTCTGATCAAACAGGTATAGTTGAAGCTGCAAGGTTAAGATGTTGGGATTTAATAATGCACAAGTGAAGCCTCCTCAGGAAATTACTAAATCTAGTACTAAGACATCAAAGGAAGTGGCTGGAGTGGAAATGGAGGTCATGGAATTGGGAAGTAAGATAACCCAGCAGCCCCTCCAGGTCTGTCCTGTATTTGCCCAAGAGGACAGCAGGGTTCGGGTCGGGAGGAGGCAGTCAGGCGCAGTCTTGACTGAGTACAGAGGGGTAAATGGGGGGGTCAGTATCCTAACGAGGAGGAGGGATGTTGGATAGTTGAACCCAATGGGATTAAGCATAGATATTTCTATGTGAACATTTCAGGCTGTCTGGAAGTTTTCAGTCCTGGAGTATGTAGGGTGCACAGGAAACAGCAAACCCCACTGGGGAAGGCTATAGGAGAAAGAGAGGACTGGGTTCCAAAGCCTGAAGAAAGAGATAAACGTTGGAGCGTCCATCACAGAACAATTGCCCCAGAGGCCAGAGTGAAAAGGCCCGGGCGGAAGCATGGGAACTAGGCGGGGAGCCTGAGTGTCGAGCAGTATGACAAAAACTCCCCCATCCCAGGCCGTGACAGAGGCCGACATGAGATGGCCAAGTTGTTTACCGTGACACCAAATTGTTTACTGTTAGGTCAAGCCAAGACCATACAAATCCTGCATATTTTCTTACGGTAAAGCAGTCTGCATTTTGAAACTAAACTGAGCAAACATACTCTACTCAACACACACCCAAAAGGTTGATGGCATGAATAATACTGCAAACATTAGGTCATTGGTCTATAAACAGTGAGATCGTTTGGTTATATTCACATTACCTGAAGCAAAACTAATTATTTAAAGCTTGGTGAAAAACACTTTTCTCAGCCAGTTTTGCTTACCGAAATCTTTCAGTTTTGTTTAAAGACTACACTCCAAATGGACTTAACAAAGCTTCTCATTCACTAAAATTAAATCTCCAGTTCTAACTGTATATAAGATATGTATGAATAAAATATGTATGAATATTTATACATATATTATATGTATAAAAATATTATTTATGTGTAAAGACAACTTATCAGCAATCCCTTACATATTCTCTGAAAACTTCCTTGCAACGTTATCAGAAAAAGTAGTGGCAACTATTATTCAGCCAGTGGAAATTGTTCATCCATTCAGCAAGTATCTGTGTACATTTTCTCAGTACTATGCTAAAAGTAATGTGGAAGACAAAATAAATGACAAACTCAATTTCCAATTTTATGGAAAACCGCACCTTAAACCAAGGGTGAGCAAACTAGGGCCTGTGTGTCAAACCTGGCCTATCACCTGTTTTTATAAATAAAGTTTTACTGGAACATAAGCCTTCAATCACTTACAAGGGGAGTTCTTACTACAGTGGACAGAGGGAGTTGAGTAGTCTTACCACAGACCCATGGGCCATAATGCCTAACAGATATACTATCTTGCCTCTTACGGGAAAAATCTGTCAAATGCTGTAATTAACATTTACCAATCAAGTGCTTTATTTATTCAAATACATTAGAGCCAAACCTAGTACTCAGATAGATACAAATATATATGTCACAAAAGTGACATATGTATTATTTATATTTGTGTGTATATGTGTGTATTTATATAGACACGTATATATATATATATACACGCACATATTTAATATATATATACTATACACATACACACACACACACACACACACACACACACACACACACACACATCACAGCATGCCCTGGAGGAGCTTTCAAATACAGGACAAAACACAAAATAAGAGCATGGGTCCTGTGACACCTTGGGCAGGCCTCCTAGAAAGCCTAATGTAGGCAGATCAAAGCAGAGAAGACCCCCCAGCCTGGAGCACTTTTGAAGGAAAAAGATCACTGTGATCATCCAAAGATCACTCTCGTTTGACCTCTTCTGAAGAAAAGGTGGCTCAGGCTGTGTGGGGACTATAGCCTGTAATCCCAGCTACTCAGGAGGCTAAGACGAAAAGATCACTTGAGACTAGGAGGTGGAGCCCAGCCTGGGCAACATAGCAAGACCCTCATCTCTAAAAGTAAAATAAAAAATACATAGAATTGTTGAAAAGAAAAAAAAGAGGGAGCATGCCTGAGCTCAGCACCTTCCCGGCTCCTTAGTGGGAAAGGCTTTCTCTTTCCCACCACCGCCAAAGTGAGTGAAGTAAGTGTATTAGTCAGGGTTCTCTAGAGGAAGAGAACTAATAGGATGCATGTACTTATGGTTTGTTAAGGTGTATTGACCCACAGGATCACAAGGTTAAGTCCCACAATAGGCCCGCTAAAAGCTGAGAAGCAAGGAAGCCAGTCCGAGTCTCTTCAGTCTGCGGCTGAAGCCCGAGAGCCACGGCAAACCACTGGCATTAAGTCCAAGAGTGTAAAATCTGAAGAACCTGGAGTCTGATGTTCAAGGACAGGAAGCATCCAGCACAGGAGGAAGATGAAGACCAGAAGACTCACCAAGTCTGCTCTTTCCGCCTTCTTTTGCCTGCTTTATTCTAGCCTTGCTGGCAGCTAATTCGATGGTGCCCACCTAGATGGAGGGTGGGTCTGCCTGTCCCAGTCCACTGACTCCAATATTAATCTCCTTTGACAACACCCTCACAGACACACCAACAACAGTACTTTGCATCCTTCAATCCAATCAGGTTGACAACATTAACCATCACAAGTATGCTCTACATTGGGAAAATGTAATATGTTCATGAAGTTGCTGTATTTTAGAAAACAGTTATAATTCATGGAAATGTCAAAAGGCTAGAAATCCTACCCAGGACCTGAGCATTTAATTCTATGCCCAGTGGGGAATTCAACTCCTGATGGGATTGAAGTTAAAACTCTATCCCAGAGCCTACTGACTCTGGTTGTGTGGCCAGGCAGAAGATCAGTTTTCTAAAGACATCCTCCTAGAAACTTGAACTTTAAGAAATGATGTGGAGTGGGCTGCTTCTTCCTGGCCTAAATGAAGTGATGTAGTGAATTCTGAAGATGAACCCTTAACTTAGAGGAAGATCAGATAATTAGAAAAACAAACCTCAGGTTTCTTTCCAAATGGCCAAGAAACTGAAAGAGAGGCAAATGTCAATGCATATAAAGAGTACGCTTCTGAAATTTCCTTAAATATGTAGAATACAGTTCAACAACTGCATTAAAAACATTCCAAACATAAAACTGCAACCTCAAGACTGAGGGCGGAGAGGAAAATATTCAAAAAGATAAATTAAAGAATAAAGAGGTAGTTCCAAGGGAATGCTCATTAAATAAAGCCCAATGGAAGGAGCTTATTCAATATGGGAGTCAGTGATAGCTTTAAAGAAACAGAAAAAGAAAAAAAAAATGAGTAAGTCAGGCCTCTGAGTAAAGAGCACAGACCAGGGTGTGGAGAAGTGGAATATGGAGAAGACTGAAGACTTTAGAAAGCATCTTGGTGTCAAAAATGTCAAAGCTGCTGCCTGCTGCAATCTGCAAAAGCCAAAAAGGAGGCTGCAAATTCATGAATTCCTCAGGAAAGGAAGACATTTGCATGGGGGATTAATGCAAAGAATAGATGGGAAACCAAAAACAGTGTGGGACACATGTATCTTGGCCAGCCTTCTTCAATACATTTGTAGGCTCCAAGGGCTTACTATAAGGAAAACATGTTCCTGTTTGTGTTAAATGTGTCAGAAAGCTGATAGAATTTGGAAGAATTAGCATAGAATTTGGGAGCTAATTATTGAATCTTTTCAATCTTGGTCTAAGGTGATTATCCCGGTGAAGTGAATGAAATGGAGCTTTCTGTTATTTGTACAAGAATTCTAACCACACATGTGGGAAATGGCAGGATTTTTAACACTTACATAAACCTACAGTATAGAATCCATTTTCATTTTTATCATGTGGTTCAACATAGCCATTGAGCTTCTTACACCTTGACTTGGTTTAAAGGTACTGAAGTAGTCTGTTCTCATGCTGCTACTAAAGACATATCCAAGACTGGGTAATCAATAAAGAAAAACAAGTTTAATGGACTCACGGTTCCGCATTGCTGCAGAGGCCTCACAATCATGGTGGAAGGCAAAGGAGAAGGGCACGTCTTACATGGCACCAAGAAAGAGAGCATGTGCAGGGAAACTCCCCTTAATAAAACCATCAGATCTCATAGGACTTATTCACTACCACAAGTATAGCATGGGAAAGACCCACCCCCATGATTCAATTGTTTCCCACCAGGTCCCTCACACAACACGTGGGAATTATGGGAGCTACAATTCAAGATGAGATTTGGGTAGGGACACAACAAAACCATTTCAGGTACTTATTCTTACATTTTGTTTTTAAGATTGCTGTTTATAATGGATTAATCATAAGTACCAAGAGAGTCTGTCTCAGCTGATGGTGTCTTTTTTTTTTTTCTTTTTTGTGAGACAGAGTTTCACTCGTTACTCAAGCTGGAGAGCAATGGTGCAATCTTAGTTCATTGCAACCTCTGCCTCCCAGGTTCAAGTGATTCTCCTGACTCAGTCTCCTGAAAAGCTGGGATTACAGGTGTGCACCACCATGCCTAGCTAATTTTTTGTATTTTTAGCAGAAATGGGGTTTCACCATGTTAGCCAGGCTAGTCTCGAATTCCTGACCTCAGGTGATCTGCCCGCCTTGGCCTCCCAAAGTGCTGGGATTACAGGCATGAGCCATCACTCCCAGGCTCAGCTGACGGTGTCTTCACAAACAACTTTAATTACTTTGTTATAAAAGTAATTCTCAAATCTTTAGTGGGAGACAGTAGAGTTAATATTTCAGTCACATTGTAAAAGCCATTAATTTTCTGTTTCTTTGATTATTTCCATAAAAAGGCAAATAAAATGTATAACAAGTGCTACATAGAGGTATGTATTCAATCCTATAAAATAACTCTGCTTGGGAAAAAAAGAAGTTTGAGAGAAAAAAAATATTTTATTGGAGTTAACCAAGTAGAGAAAAACAGAGAGGAAGACAAGTATAAAGTCAGTATGACACTCTCTTCAGTCTGTCCTTTTATCCCCAAGAATCTCAGTGGTAAAATGGGAAGTTCAAGAAATCCTTGTTGAATAAATACTACCCTCTGGTGGCCACATTGTACTTTGTGCTCCAGAACTGTCCCATTTTTTCCTTTAAAACTTACCCATCCTGTATTCCAGTCATCTAAGACTGATCTGACATGATAGCCTAATATTTCTGACAAAGCTGATGCTAATACAGTCAAGTTTTAGACTTCCCATCCAATCAGTGATCACTTCATAGAAACAAATCCTGGAAAGAGTCACTAAAAATAAATCCAGGACAGAGATAATTCCCTTCATGCAGGCAGAATCCATAGTGGATCCCTCACTTCCTAACAGGATGAACATAATGGACTGAATGTATCTCCCCAGCGTTCATCTGCTGAACACCTAACCCTCAATGTGATAGTACTAGAGGAGGCAGGGCCTTTGGAGGTAATTTAGGCCATGAGAATGGAGACAGCATCAATGAAATATGTGCCTTTAGGAGAGACCATAGGCAACTCTCTAGCCCCTTTCTGCTGGGTGAGCACACATGGAGAGTGCCAGCTATGAACCAGGAAGTAGTCCCACACTTCCAAATCTTCTGGTGCCTTAATCTTGGGCTTCCCAGCTTCCAGAGCTATGAGGAGTAAGTGTCTGTGGCTGAAGTCATGCAGCCTATGTACCCTGTTATAGCAGCCCTGACTGACTGACAATGACTAACCAAGCATTTTCACATCTTCTCCTCAATGTTTCTCTAGCTTTCTCACTGCAAGGATTCACTTTTGGATATTGTTGCCACAAACTTTGCCTAGGCCCTTCTGTACACATTCCACTAGTCTCAAATCTGAAATCCTCTCCCATAAAGCCAAATCCAATATATTTTATCCCTTACAGAGGGTAAAAAAAAAAAAAGGTCAGTTGGGGCCAGGCATGGTGGCTTACCCCTTGATATGGGGTGGCTGTGTACCCACCCACATATCACCTTGAAATCTCACGTTTTGTGGGAGGAACCAGGTGGGAGATAATTGAATCACTGGAAAAAGGCTTTCCCGTGCTGTTCTCATGACAAGTCTCACAAGATCTGATCGTTTTATAAAGAGGAGTTCACTTGCATGAGTTCTCTCTCTTCTCTTGTCTGCCACCATGTGAGACGTGGCTTTCACTTTCCACCATGATTGTGAGCCAAATGGAACTGTAAGTCCAATAAACTTCTTTCTTTTGGAAATCATCCAGTCTGGGATATATCTTTATCAGTAGCATGAAAATGAACTCATATACCCCTGTGTAATCTCAGCAGCTCGGGAGGCTGAGGTGGAAGGTCTGCTTGAGCCCAGGAGTTCAAAACCACCCTCGGCAACATTGTGAGACCACGTCTCTGCTAAAAAATTTTTTTTAAGTTAGCCAGAAGTAGTCACCTACACCTGTAACCCCTGCTATGCAAGAGGATCACTTGAGCCCAGGATATCAAGGCTGCAATAGGCTATAATTGGGCCACTGGCAGGGTGACAGAGTGAGACCCTGTCTCAAAAGACAAGAAAAAGAAGAGGTAGGATGAGAAACCCTTGGTTTGATTGGTCTTCATTTCCCAGCAAATTAATCATTTTTTCCCTGCTGATCATTATTTCATGTACATAATTATGGCCCGTGGATATATCTCATATGTCCAGGCTTTTCCCACCTTCTCTTACTCTTCGATTTTTATATCTATCAGCCACCATTCCATGCCTCAGAGAGCTATGCATTCAACGGTAAGCCTGAAAGTTTGGTTTCATTTCAACACATTCTCCCACAACCATTTTGGTATGAACAACGAGCAGCTGCGTACCCAGTTTCCACAGGACAAATCCAAGCAAATATTCCACAGGTTCAAGTGCTTTCCCCCTCTGTTGACAAGGCCTGGAGGATGCTCAGGATGGGCAGATGAGAAGATTAAAATGGACTGCCAGGCTTTCATCTTTTAATTGGGCTCTCTCCTTGGCATTCTTTTGGAAGACAAAAGCGTGGGATGAGGCTTTAGTTTCCTTCCACTTCACACAAACATGAGTCACCTCTAGCCAGAAGGGATAAAGAACACTCAAATATGTGGCCAAGCAGCCTCATTCCCAGAGGCCAGCACCGTTCACAGAAACTGCAAATCCAGCTTACTCCAAGTTCATGTCTGTGTTTTACAGGATGTTCACTGAGTATCTGCTAACCAAAATGAAATCAAAGCAAATTCCACAGAAAATCTAAACCAAAAACTACTCAGGTGAAATCTTTTCATGTTACCTAACAAATTCTAGGAAAATCGCCTGGATGATAAACAACTGGAAAGTTATGGAAAACATTATTTCCAGTTTCCAGTATTGCTACTTTCACACAATAATTAACTGAATAGCTGAAGATAGGGGGAATTCACCAGAGTTACCCCCAACAAATTACAATACCATAGAAGATCAAACTTTGGAGAGGCCTCTATGATTACCTAACAGCTGGTGTAAGTGTAAATCATTATATATAAGTGAGAAAATTAGGGCTCTTAAAGAGAAAGTAAAACTGGTAGGGCTGAGCAGACAGTGTGCATGCGTGTGTGTGTGTGTGTGTGTGTGTGTGTGTGTGTGTGTGTGTACGTATCACAACAAGCACAAGGTTTGGGTTAGACACAACTGTTTCAATTCCAGCCCTACCACTCTTTAGCTATGTTACAGGATTCCTGAGCCTCCCTCTATTTTTCGTTGTATTTAAACCCCATTTACCTAAGAAGGTTGGCCAACTCCTATGTCTTTCCCAAAGGCTTTCTGCCTTCCGCGGTAAAACTTGTTTAACAGCAACAACAATAAAAAACAAAAATTTCAAAGTGACAAAGTTGGGATACAAAGTACTTTTCCACTACTTTTATACACCAAAAATAAAATTCTAAGGCCCCCCCACAACCATCTGAATGGACAGCCCCTCTCAGCCAAGGGCACTGCAAAGTTAACCTGAAAAACCAGTTCAGGCTATGATGGGAAGTGGGGGTCAGATGCCTCATTATGCCCTCCTCCCTTTTGGAATTCAGGAAAAGCTGACCTGCATTAACATCAACACAGACCTTAAGTCTGATAAGAAATATTCACCATTTATTCTCTCTGAAGCCTGCTACCTGGAGGCTTCATCTACCTCATAAAAGCTTGGTCTCCAAAACCCCTTATCATCACCCAGGCATTCCTTTCTATTGATAATAATTCTATCAACGTATTGCCAATCAGAAAATTTTTAAATCTACTTATGGCCTAGAATCTCCCCTGCATTGAGTTGTCCCACACTTCCAGATAGAAACAACGTAAACCTTACATGCATTGATGTATTATATCTCCCTAAAACATACAAAAACAAGTTGTACCCTGACCACTTTGGGCACATGTCAGGACCTCCTGAGGCTGCGTCCTTAACCTTGGCAAAATAAACTTTCTAAATTGATTGAGACATGTCTCACATACTGTTGGGTTCACACATCATATTGCCAATGTATGTACTGAAGATACTGCCCTTAGGTTTAAAAGTACTAGAGAACAATGGCAGAGCTGACTAGAAATCTGCTAAGGAAAACATAAGGATGAAATTGTATTAAATAAGAATGACAATCATCGGTGCTAGAACACAACTGGACGTCTATATGCAAACAAACATAAACCTCAGTTTAAACTGTCCACCATATGCAAATATAAATCAAAAAGAATCTTAGACCTAATTGTAATATCTAAATGTATAAAACTTTTAGAAGCTTTATAACATTAGAAATAATTTTTGTGATATTAGGCTAGGGAAAAATGTATTAGATATGAACCACAAGCACAATCAATAGAAGGGAAAAAAGATAAATTGGATTGCATCCAAATTAAAACTTTTGCTTTTTGAAAGGCATTGTTAAGAGGCTGAGGCAGGAGAATCACTTGAACCCGGGAGGCAGAGGCTGCAGTGAGCTGAGGTTGCCACTGCACTCCAGCCCGAGCGACAGAGCAGGAATCCATCTCAAAAGAAAACAGTCAAACCACTGGAAGAAATGTTTGCAAAACATATCTGATAAAGGATCTGTATCTAGAAAATAGAACCTCAAGCAATCCTTTAAAAGATGGGCAAACAATCTGGACACTTCATTGAAGATATATGGTATTAATAGTATAATAAAAGACACAGATTTCAGTATAAGCCTTGTGGATTTATTAATTCAATGGACATTTATTAGGTTCTTATTGTAGTAAACACTGGATTTGCAAAATCATATGACATGCGTTGTTTTAAGGAATTAAATGTGCAGGGAACAAAGGTAAATCAACAATGAAATGGACTAGAATTACAGTAATCTATACCATAATGACTGGATATTTCTGAGAAGTATATCCTTAGGCGATTTTGTAGAAAAAAGCAAAAAAAGACTGTTTTTGATGTTGACCTCTGACAGTTTTCAAGGCCCCCATCTTCCCCTTTCCTCATCACCCCACATCTAGGCAACATAATAAGAAAGCCCATATATACCATCTGTCCCTTGGCACTCACGGAAATTTCAAACTAACCATCCTGACTGGCAAAAAAAAAAGGAACCCCATTCAGGCCCCATCCCTTAACCACAGTAAAAGTCTCAAACCAGCAACCCTCTCTCCATCTCCTCACTTCAGACAAGGTCCGAGCCCTTCTCCTATGAATCTTTGGCTATTTACTTTATGAGTCATAAATTATTTAACATCCACTGGTATCTGTGTGCCATTTGTCTTGACAACCAGAAATTCATGGAGAAGGAGAAAGCCTAATGTCTAACAGAGGATGCTAGGTGCTCAAACGAAACAATTAAGTCATTAGGAAAATTCAGATTAACACCACTACTGATTACCTACAAACATATTGGTACTATCTTATTTTTTTTTTTTTTTTTTTTTTTTTTTTTTTTTTTTTTTTTTTTTTTGAAATGGAGTTTCGCTCTTGTTACCCAGGCTGGAGTGCAATGGCCCGATCTCGGCTCACCGCAACCTCCGCCTCCTGGGTTCAGGCAATTCTCCTGCCTCAGCCTCCTGAGTAGCTGGGATTACAGGCACGCGCTACCATGCCCAGCTAATTTTTTGTATTTTTAGTAGAGACGGGGTTTCACCATGTTGACCAGGATGGTCTCCATCTCTTGACCTCGTGATCCACCCGCCTCGGCCTCCCAAAGTGCTGGGATTACAGGCTTGAGCCACCGTGCCCGGCCTGGTACTATCTTTAAGAATAGCTAAAATTTTAAGAACTCACAATAGCAAGTGCTGGCAAGGGTGTAGAAGAATAGAATTCTCATACATTGTTGGTAGAAATGGAAAACAGTGTGGCCATGTGGAAAGCAGTCTATTTCTTGTAAACTTTAGCATATACTTTCCATATGACTCATCAATCCCACTCCTCAGTATTTATTCAAGTAAATAAAAAGCCTAGTATGAATGTTCATAACAGCTTCAAGTTTGCCAAAAAAAACTGGAAATAACCCAAATCTCCTTCCAATGGATTAACAAACTGTGGTACATCCATGCAAGGACAACTACTCAGCTATAAAAAGAAATGAGGTATGGATGATATAAACACCACTATGGATAAGTCTCAAATACATTATGCTCAGTGAAAGAACCCAGACTCAAAAGGCTACAAATAATAAGATTCCACGTATACATACATATATGACATTACCAAAAAGACAAAACTACAGGTACCTATAAAGACTGAAAACAGATCAGGGGTTGCCAGGGCAGAGGGTGGAGTGGGAAGGGCTGACTACAAAAGGGTGCGCAAAGAAATGTGGTTGGGGAGGGTGATGGGACAATGCTGTATTCTGTTGGACTGACAGTTACATGACTATGCATTTACCAGAACTCAGTACACTAAAAAGGATAGATTTTACTGTAAATCATATCTCAATTTAAAAAGATGAGTCGATAGTATGAAACAGCTATCAGAAATGTTGCTGTTACCTGAATTGATAGTAACAGAAGTTTAGGATAGTGGCTCATAAACTTTACTAAGGATTAATAATTCAAGATGGATTAAAGAGTTAAATGTAAAGCCCAAAACTATAAAGACCCTAGAAGAAAATCTAGGCAGCACCATTCAGGACATAGGCATAGGCAAAGATTTCATGATGAAAATATCCAAAGCAATTGCAACAGAAGTAAAAATTGACAAGTGGGATCTCATTAAACTAAAGAGAGCTTCTGCCCAGCAAAAGAAACTATCATTCTGCAATCCATTCATGTGACAAAGGTCTAATATCCAGAATCTATAAGGAATTTAAACAAATTTACAAAAAAAAAAAAAATTAAAAAATAGGCAAAGGACATGAATAGACAATTCTCAAAAGAATACATTCATGCAGCAAATAAACATATAAAAAAAGCTCAACTCACTAATTATTAGCAAATGTAAATCAAAACCACAATGAGAAACCAGTTAAAATGGCAATTATAAAAAAAGTTAAGAAACAGTAGATGTTGGCAAGGCTGTGGAAAAATAGGAAACATTTTTACAATGTTGGTGGGAATGTAAATAAGTTCAACCATTGTGGAAGACAGTGTGGCAATTCCTCAAAGACCTAGAACCAGAAATATGATTTGACCAGTAATCTCATTACTGGGTATATACCCTAAGCAATATAAATCATTCTATTATAAGGATACATGCATGCACATGTTCATTGCAGCACTATTTACAATAGCAAAGACATGGAATCAACCCAAATGGCCATCAATGATAGACTGGATAAAGAAAACGTGGTACATATACACCATGGAATACTATGCAGCCATAAAAAGGAACAAGAGCATGTCCTTTGCAGGGACATGGATGGAGCTGGAAGCCATTATCCTCAGCAAACTAACACATGAACAGAAAACCAAACACAACATGTTCTCACTTATAAGTGGGAGCTGAACAATGAGAACACATGGACACAGGGAGAGGAACAACACATACTGGGGCTTAGGAGGGAGATCATCAGGAAAAATAACAAATGCGTGCTCAGCTTAATACCTAGGTGATAAATTGATGGGTGCAGCAAACCACCATGGTGCATATTTACCTATGTAACAAACCTGCACATCTCACACATGTATCCCGGAACTTAAAATTAACTTAAATTAAATTAAAGAAAAAAAAAAGAATCACCAAGACTGCTGGGTATGGTAGCTCACACCTGTAATCCCAGCACTTTGGGAAGCCAAGGCAGGTGGATCACTTGGGTTCAGGAGTTCAAGACCAGCCTGGGACACATGGAAAACTGCATCTCTACAAAAAATACAAAAATTAGCTAGACGTGGTGGCACATGCCTACAGTCCCAGCAACTGGGGAGGTTGAGGCAGGAAGGTCGCTTAAGCCCAGGAGGTTGAGGCTGCAGCAAGCTGTGATCACACCACTGCACCCCAACCTGGGTGACAGATTCTCACCTCTGCCTCCATTCTTGGGTCAGTGTGTCCAGGGTAGGAGCTAGGAATCTGTAGTTTAATAAGCATTTTAGATGATTCTGATGCAGGTGGTCCAAAAACTACACTTTGGAGTTGTTATGCAGCATTATCATGGCAAAAGCTGACAAAAACACCCTTCCACCATTTTTTCATCTGAGTCTTACTCATTTCAAGTTTCAGCAACTCTACCTATAAAGATAGAAGTATGGGCATCTTCTGGAACTGCCGCTCCCAGCTTATTGCCTCTGAATGAGTGAGACACATGAAACAAGGCAGTTTTGGGCTCATCATTGTAGGTGCAACCTTGTAAAGTACCTACGATATAGAAGGCAGTAAATATTTGTAACATGGAAGCATCTGTAAATCTGTCACTGTAGTGCAATGTTTCTTATACACGAGGTGCTCTATCCATGTGTTTTGAATGAAATATGCTGTGTCTGTCATGAAAAGAAAGGGAAAAAAACAATAAATTCTGGACTCTAGAAGATTGAACCTAGTATGTGATCAAGACAGAAACAGCTGTGAACAAAGGAAAAGAAGGCTTTATCACTGGAGGCGCTGAGCACAACAAACATGATCAAATAACCACATACTAACATATTTTCCAAACCTTCAACTCTAGGAGAGCTATGGATTTCAGATAATCATCTGTTTACTGTCTTGAACAGTTTTACTAAGCTGTAAAGACAAGAGAGGAATTAAATTCATAGCGGAACACAGATCATTCTTGCAACAAACGTTAATCACAGAACATCTAAAGCACTTGTGTTTATGGCAAACTTCAAACAGAAAAAATAATTCTGCATTTTCTGACATTCATCATTCCATTTGGAACGTAGACTAGAACATTATTTTTAAAGACACATTGTGCTGAATTCCTGTGTGCAAATCGAGAGGAGGAGAGCTGGTCTCAGTGAAGAAGTGTGAGGGCAAAGCAGGCAGAAATTCTGATCATCCCTGAAAAAGCACCTCCTCTGTAAATCCTATCCTCATCTCCCAAAGGCCACCATGTGAGAGCTCTGCTCAGAGAGCCCCATTTGGAAACTTTCCTCCAAAATAAAGTTACAGGATAAATACAAAGCCTTCTACCGGGAAAAGAAATCTAGCTTATTTCCTAATATTAGAAAATTTGGCTGGATATGTAACTTCACATGTATTAGTCATTCCATATATTTGTGTGATATTTTCACTAAAATATCCCAAACACATAGAAAAGTCACTGGCTTTTTTAGCCAGTGGGTACTTAAATATTTGTTGAATAAATTAATTTCTAAATATGATCTAGCTTATAAACAGCAATATATGACAGATCTTCAGAGTTATTCAAATTCTACTTACAGATATCAGTAAGAATTGAATGTCGAAGGTTAACTCTTCCAGAGAATAACTGCAATTTTAGAAACTATTAAGTAAATAAAACTCTAATTATTCAAAAGTATTAGAGCGGATTTGTGTAGAGGACATTCCATTGTCCCTGTCTCTGTCCAGCATCTAGGCCACCACCCCAAATATGCCAGTCATAGTAATGCTAAATGTGTATACAGTCAGCTCTGTCTCTCTGAGTTAGCCAAAATTATGAAAAATAAATCCTGGGGGAAACAATACTTGGGTTCATTCTGTATCATAAATAAGGTCTTAAATGTCTTTTTTAAAAAAAAAAAAAAAAAAAAAGAAAGAAAGTTGTTCTTATCTCAGGTACAAAAATAAACTTGTACTATTTGGATGTTATCCCAAAGTAAAACTTCATAGCTTTCATATTAAAATCTTTCAATTACAGACTTAAGACTGCAACTCCAAATTACAATTTGGAACATTTGACAGGTAAAAAGCCCATTAAGAATGCCTTGCATCCAACCATCAAAGAACTGCCACCGTATATACGACCCCTGAATCACTGTTTTTATTTAAAAAATAAAATAAAGGAGGGGGTTGTCCTCAACTTATTTACATGGCACCCCTCTTAGCAGCTAAAAGCTTTGTTAATAATGCAATGCCTTCTCATCTTTGTTAGCTAGTGAAAGGAGGTTTGAATTTCACATTCAATTGGTAGCTGCTATGGAATGCATTAAATAATGAACGTCTTATTCAGAGCAGAACAAACTAATCTTCAGGTGTGGATTGATACAAAGAGAGAGACATTCACAGAATTCAAAACAGAATCAACATCTAACAAATTCTTGCTCTCCACCCGGGTGTTACATTACCTACTACATTGCTTAGAAGGTTCATTCCTCCCTGCAAAGACATTTAGAAGGTATTCATATTAATGTAAAGGAGCCAGCTTGGAGTGCCTGTATATAACTTAGATACAGAAGGGCAAGCTTCGAAAAATCTTTTGTGTTATCTATAATTACATTAACAATCATAGAGAGTAATGAGTAGAACAGTTACTGTTAATTGATTAAGTCAGCCAAATACTGAGTCTGGATAGAGACACGTACTTACATAATTAATATGTTATACTTGACAGCATAATTTCTTTTTCCACAGTAACTCTTATGTAGAGCAATAACAGCAAAATTTTACTCATCCATTTAACCAACATCTACTATGCTCCTAGCAGGATGCTAAGGATATTTTCAACAGAAATGTGACTACATCTAACATCATATATATATATATATATATATACACACACACACACACACACACACACACACACACACACTCATTAGTAACATAGAATCTTTTACAAAAATGTGTGGGGAACAATTATAAAATTGTCCCACATATTTTAATTGTGACTCTGCTTCATCTAAGATGCACTGTGTATATGACGTGTGCGTGTATATGTTTGTGTGTTTTACAAGGAGGAGAAATTTTCCAGCGGGGGCCAATTTATAAAATGCTTTTCAATTTTATGTTTTACAAGCATCATGTCTCACTGGCCAACTCTTTCAACTAAATTAGTAACTGTCATTCTTTGTACAAAAAAAGTATTTCAGCAATGACTGACTGGGTAACATTGAGATACAGAACTCTGTCTCAGAAAGTTCACTCACTATATGGGAGTTGGTCTGCAATAAAGCAGCCTTAGGATTTGTCTTGTTGGTTCAGAATTCCACCAATACCATAAAAGAGACAGCAGCTTCCTAAAGAGTGCTTAGTTTCTTCTTGGAACTAAATGCTAAGAAGAGGAGAACTAAATGTTTATCAAAAATTGAAACCCAATTTTCTACTAGTTTATTTAAATATTATTTCATGAAAATATTTTATAATCATGAGACCTAGCTTAAATTTGGTTTACAAAAGATTTTATAACTGAAAGGAAATACAAGGTAGAAATATGTTGTGACACTCTCCTGTTATAATTTAACCTGAAGCTAAAATTACAAAATAACAGAAATTGAAATAGACTCTGAAATAATATGCTCACTACAAGCTATTTGCTGCAGATTTAATCCAGTAATTCCAGTAAGATATAATTTGTATTTTCTTTATAATTAAGTCTCTATTTTTTAAAGATTGACTACCACTATTCCATTACTATAATCAGAACATTGTTCAAATAATACTTTTTTCATTTCCCTTGAGCAAGTTTTCTCTTTCACTCAGCTAATACCCAAGTGAGAGCATAGATGGCTTGAGACACCACTGTATTCAACTGTAATTCTGTGTATTCCCAAACTCTCAAGTCTTATTTGGAAAAGGCCAAAATATGAAGAATAACAACTACTAATTCAGTCCTTTCATTTAATTGCATTCTTCCATTATGTTTCCCCTTCCGCTTTGAGTTAGCTAAGGTATATACACACGGAAGCATTCTGACCTCTACTGCCAGAAGTTGGAACTTTTTTCTCAAGTGTTTTTACTTCAATTATATTTTTCTGTAAAATTCACAATATCCATAGAAATGTTTCTGAAAGCATAATCCACAACAACTTTCTTGACAGCCCACAAATGCTAGGAAATTTTTTAACATGGTGTTTTCATTTGATGATAATCCTTCTAAACCTTTCACGAGTTACAAAGGCAAAGGCAATTCTTTTACAACGTTAATTCAAATTGGAAGATATTTTAAAGGATGAATAAATATTTCTTAAATTGGAATCAGTCAACATACTTTTGGAAGTCACAAACACTGATCCACAATATTGTTCATTTCAGATGTGTTTAAGCATTGTTCAAGAGTACAAATATAAGTTTTGTTAAGGTTACTGTCTTCTGTTGTTTTGTATTTAAATTTGCAAACAAATGTTTCAAGGAATAAATGTACATTAAGTCATGTATTGAAATTTATGAAATTGTGATTTGATCATGAATACACCATTTTGAGAGAAGGTTTCTATTTCTGAAAAAATACTAGTTGAAAGTTTAAAATGATTAATAGCCAAAGAAGAAACTAGGACTACAATTGAAATTATTTCATTAGTTTGGTTTACCAGTGAGTCCTTTCGTATATTTAAGAAACAGCTGGCTGGGCGCAGTGGCTCACGCCTGTAATCCCACCACTTTGGGAGGCCAAGGCAGGTGGATCATGAGGTCAAGAGATTGAGACCATCCTGGCCAACATAGTGAAACCCGTCTCTACTAAAAATACAAAAATTAGCTGGGCGTGGTGGTGTGCGCCTGTAGTTCCAGCTACTCAGGAGGCTGAGGCAGGAGAATTGATTGAACCTGGGAGGCAGACATTGCAGTCAGCCGAGATTGTGCCACTGCACTCCAGCTTGGTGCCTGGCGACAGAGTAAGACTCTGTCTCAAAAAAAAAAAAAAAAAAAAAAAAGAAAAGAAAAGAAACAGCTAACTATAATATCAAATAAAAAAGATGTCAAAGCTTTAAAACATACATACAAAACTGGTCATAAGAGTTACAAGATTATGAGTGGCTAGTACTTTCCTCTAAGCTTTTCAGCAAATTATGGATTTTTCTCAATAAGCATTATTTCCTTCATAATCCGAAAAAATTGTTTTTCAAATTACAGTATAAATTTAGTATATAATAAAGATGATATATCCTCTATGGACACATAGATGAGAAAATAAGTAAAAACCTAGTTAAAAGTGGCTTGAAGATAATGGTTTTGTTCTAAGTAGCAAGAAATCCACAGCTATAAACCACTGCCAAAATGTCCTCAGGGTCCCAGGTCCGTCCTCAGAATAACAGCCTTTGTCTGCACGCTTTGTTGCCTCAGGGTCACAAGGTGGCTGCTAGACATCTGTGACTCACACCCTTATCCAAGCAGGAAAAGGGAGAAAGGATAAGATTAAAGGGTTATACCAGCAGCCTTCCCTCTTGACCACCAAGGCCATAGCTCTCCTGGAAGCTACACCCAGTAGTCCTCTGGGACACACGGCCACTCCCAGCAGCAAGGGTGGCTGGGAAGACACATATTTTCATCTGGATTTACTAATATTCTCTTAAATTTCAGGGTTCAGATGGGAAGCAATGAGAGTATGAAGTAGATGATTTGTAGTATCTACCAGTAGATCTCGAAAAAAAAAAAAAAAGTGAATTCACCCAGGTCTCTGTCTATCAAGACAAATCCTAAGACTTCTAAACAGTTAAAATAGATTCATTGCCCATGCCTTACACTTAAGTTATTTCAGGTAGATGGATGATTTCAAAGCATGAAAGGTGAATCCACAAAATAACTTAAAGATGCTAGGATAATTTTTACACTCTAGGAATGAGAAAGGCCTTTGTAATACAAAACTCAGAAATCATGAAAAAAAAAACAGATTAAAAATATTTAAGTTTTTCATAGAAAACAAAAGACAAATTGACACACCTATCAAGTCACATATTTCACATATTAGGCAAAGAGCCAATTTCTATCATAAGGAAAGAGCTCCTACGAAAGAGGGGAAGAGGACATAAAGAGTTAACAGAAAAGACACAAATTTATTTAGATATATTAACCTCACTTATCAGATAAATATAAAATCAAAAGTACGAGATATCATCTTCAGCTTTAGTGGACAGAACAAGAATGGGGTAACAGAAACTTTCATGTGAGGCTGATGGGAATAGAAACTGGCCAAGCACCTAGAGAAGAAAAGCAACAACTGAGCTGCTGAGAGTTTCCCTACCGCTAGAACCACACACACACAAAACCACCCTTGCCCAATGTTATGAACCGAAGTATTGCTTACGAGTACAAATATTAGGGGAAACGGCAGATAGCAAAAGAGGACAAGTTAAATGAATTCTAATTCATCCATACGATGTAATACAATGCAATTGTAAGAGAAAAAACTTTCTTTTAACAAAGCACTTTATGTGCCAATAGATAAGTGCAGTCAAGCTATACTGCTAAGTAAACAAGACCCAGGGACAGGATAGTGTTCATACAGTCAGCTCTCTGTATCTGTGGGTTTTACAATCTTGCATAAGGAACTTGAACATCCAGGGGTGATGGTATCTGCAGGGAGTCCTGAAGCCAATCCCCCAGGCATGCCGAGGGTCCGCTGTATTGTGCTTCCATTTGTATTTTTAAAATTAAGCAATGTATGATATATGAAGAATATCCAAAACATTCAAAACCTCAGAAGCCCTCAAGATTGTTGTATTTACTATGCACAGTTGACCTGCACTTTCTCACCAAGCAGTGACAACTCGGGATGATGCCTAGCCTTTATAGAAGGTGCGAGAGGCAACAGGCTGGCTATGGAACTTGAGATCCAGAGGTGACTTGAGATACTTTACTCCTTGCCAAAAAGCCTGAGGAGGCCAGGATCCAAAATGTCTTTAACATAAACTCAATCAACTACGGATTCAATTTTTTCAACAAATTTCTTATTGTAAGACATGAATGTTGGTGGAGAATTCCCTCTCATTTAATCTTTAATCAAGGATGTTTACCGTCCATCAAAGATTTTACCTAATATGAGTAGCACATTGACAGATGGAAGCTTCATGAGGGCTAGAAAAAACAGGACAGTTTGTTAATTGGCTTGGGCGAGAAGGGGACACTGGGAGACAGAAAAGTCATCACGTGCCGGATAAAGGTGTTTTGGTTAAAACCACTGACTGCAATATGATGGTGATCTCATAAGATTATAATGGAGCTGAAAATGTTCATCTTCTATCTAGTGACATCACAGCAATCACAGTATCATAGTGCAGTGCATTATGTGTTTGTGGCGATTCTGGTGTAAATGAACCTACTACGCTGTCAGTCATGTAAATGTATAGCATGAACAGCTATATACAGGACATAATATTTGATGATCATGATTATGTTACTATACTGTTTATCATAGTTTTAGAGTGCACTCCTTCTACTTATTTAAAAAAAAAAAAAAAGTTCACTGTAAAACAATCTCAGGCCAGTCCTTCAGAAGGTATTCCAGAAGAATCACAGGAGACAACGCCATGTGTGCCATTGCCCCTGGGGGCCTTCCAGTGGGACAAGATGTGGAGGTAGAAGACAGTGATATTGATGATCCTGACCCTGTGTAGGCCTGGGCTAATGCTTGTGTTTGTGTCTTGGCTTTTAACAAAAAAGTTTAAAAAGTTAAAAAAAAAAAAAAAAACAGTTATACAATAAGAATACAGAGAAAGAAAATACTTTTGTACAGCTGCACAATATGTTTTTAAGTGTTATTACAAGAGTCAAAAAGTTTAAACTTTGAATATTTTATTAAAGTAAAGTTACAGTGAGCTGTTATTATTGAAGAAAGAAAAAGAATTGTTTATAAATCTAGCGTAGTCTACAGTGTTTATAAACTGCAGCAGTGCACTGTAATGTCCTAGACCTCTATTTTTAGTCACTACTGACTCATTCATTCACCTAGAGCAACTTTCAGTCCTGCAAGCTCCATTCATGTTGAGTACCCTATACAAATGTAGCATTTCTTATCTTTTACACAGTCTTTCTACTGTATCTTTTCTATGCTTGGATATGTTCCAATGCACAGGTACCACTGTGTTACAATTATCTACAGTATTCTACATAATAACATGCTGCATAGGATTGTAGCCTAGAAGCAATAAGCTATACTGTATTTGGTAGGCTACACCGTCTAGGTTTGTGTAAGCCCACACTATAATGTTCACACAATGACAAAATAGCCTATATGACACATTTCTGAGAAGTATCCCCATCATTTAGTGACACATGCCTGTACTCTACCTCTCAGTGTCAGAAAATGAAAGAAGCAATAGAAATGAGCCACAATAGACATTCTGCAATAGATGAACTTCCCCTACTTCAGCATGCTTTTCTGATTCCCATGCTGATTCACCCTAGTATCTTCCCAACAAACAGAATTTCTCTCCTATTAAGAAAAGAGGCCAAGAGGCAGGGAAGAGGAGGGAGGTGTGTCTATCTCATAGTTCCCTACTAATCCCGCACAAAGTTTAGGGCCTTTCCCTGTTACAAGGACCTATAAAAGTCAAGTGTTAGGAAGGGTATAGCAACTTGTAATCCCTCCAGGGACCTCAGGATAAGCAGGCATAGATGTAAGGGAAACCTTGAACCAGAGATGTTCTCTATACCCTTGGCACCGGGGACCACTGTTTCCACCAGATCATGTCCCTATCCCATATCCTGAAACGTCTGCCAGTGAGCCACATTAAGTCTTTACTATGTGCAGAGTAACAGTAAAACCTGCTATAGGGAAATGACACCAAAAATACAAAGAAAAGTAAGTCCCTACTCTCATGGAGCTCATAACTTCTTGCAATCAAAAGCTATGAATGCATGCATGCCAGCCCACAGAGCCTCTAGAATTTACAACAAAGCAGCTTTTACCAACTAAAAAAACTCAGTACATAAGCACAAAGGGGATAGTATAGCAAGTGGCCTGCAACAGATGAGGCCAGGCTGGGCATTGCTATGCTATTCACTGAATCTTATTCCCCTCTATCATGCAATCTCTCCTCGCCTTATCACCCAGACTTCCTGAAAGAGAATTCTACACGCGCCTTCCTTTGCATCACCGATTTACTTCTCAGTGAACTCCAACTTGTCTTCTACCTTCACTCTGAAATTGCTCTAAGCCACTAGTGAACCCTAATTTGCTAATAAAATAGAGATTTGGGGGGGTCACTTTTCTGAACGCTTAATTTGATACTATTTCAATACTTATATGTAGGTCACAATGTTTTCTGGAACTATGATGAATGCTATGAGACTCCTCCCCAGAAATCTCTCTCACACACATACTCACAGTGCAGAGGGTTCAGAAATGCCCTGAAACTTAATCCTGGAATAATTAGGTCAATAGATCCCAGGTTAAGAACTGCTGACCACTCTTTCAGTTTTGTTAACAACTTTTCTAACCAGCGGCTGCACTCACTTATCAATCTTTTTCCTGGGTTCCCCTTGTTCTGCTGACCTCTTAGACATGACTGTTTCTAGGGTTATAAATTCAGGCCAATCCTCTCATTCAAAATATTCCTCCTTGCTCATCTACTCTCATGATCTCAGGCATCACCTGCATGCTTAGCAGTCTGAAACCTCTAACGCCAGCACAAACCACACCTCTACGATTCTTACTTCAAAACCTCCCACTTGATGGTATCTCCACCAAAATACTCAACATGATCAAAATCAAAATCATCCCCCTTAGCTCCCCGTCCCCCACACAACCAGGTTGTCTTTCTGTTACCTCTCTTTCCCAGTCATAACGTCAAGTCAATATCACAATTCTGCTTCTGGGATGGTCAAGCAGCTTCCATTAGATCAACTCTTCTACAGATAAAAACTACAAACTTAGGACTAATGTACAAAAAAACAACTTTCTGAGGGTCCTGGAGAGCAACTGAAAGCAGGCATTTACTAGAGATGAACTGACATGTGGAAGAAGGAACTGCACTAAATGAGCATCTAGTTTGTTAAGGTTGAGATTGTCTGAAGACAGGCCCTGGTCTGTGCCTGTTAAGTGGCTAAAATTCTGATGGAAAAATCAGTCTCATCTGCCTTCAGAAATAGAGAACAGAGTTCAGGACAACCACAGTCACAGAAAGTAAAGCAGAAATTTCAGGCAAGACAGAACTAGAGAGAGAAAATATAAAATCTCCCAAATCTCTAGATGGGCCCTGAACCACAGGTGTGCAGGCTGACTCCAAGTATCCTAAGGAAGGCGAAAAGACCTGACCTGAGATTTAAGCTGCCACCACTACAGGGAAAACAGAACTTGCAGTTTGAGTCCAGGTAAATTAAGTGCCTGGTTTGGTTTTTTGGTTCTTTTTTGAGACAGATTATTGCTCTGTTGCCTGGCTGGAGTGCAGTGGCGCAATCTTGGCTCACTGTAGCCTCCACCTCCGGGTGTTCAAGGAATTCTCGTGCCTCAGCCTCCCAAGTACCAGGGATTACAGGCATGCACCCCCACATCCAGCTCATTTTTGTATTTTTAGTAGAGACAGGGTTTCACCATGTTGGCCAGGCTGGTCTCGAACTCCTGGCTTCAAGAATCTGCCTACCTTGCTTCCCAAAGTGCTGGGATTACAGGTGTGAGCCACTGCACCCAGCCTAAATGCCTGTTTTGACAAAACAAACAAAAAAACACTTTTCAGCAAAACATAACAGAATTGTGAGTTTCTAAACTTATCATTTATAATGTCCAGGATATAATCTAAATTCTTTGACATAAAAGAATCAGGAGAGAGTGGCCACTTTCCAGGAGAAAAGACAACCAAGAGAGACTCCAAGATGGTCCAGCCGTCCTAATTAACAAGCAAGCATTTCAAAGCTGCTATCACTCCAATACCTAGGTACAGAAAGGAAAATATGCTCATGATAATAATGAAAGAAAATCTCAGCAGAGAAACACAAACCATAAAAAATCAACAAAAAATAAGACCCAAACCCAAAAACTGAAAAATAAAGTGGCTAAATTGAAAAACTTCACCGGATAAGACTAACAGCTGAAGAGATGACAGAGGAAAGAGTCAGTGAACCTGAATGTAGATCAGTAGAAATCATTCAATCTAACATACGGAAAGACACAGATTGACAAAAGTGAACCTTAGGGACCTGTGGAAAAACATTAAAATATTTAACATTACTGGATCACAACTGGTACCCCAGGAAAAGAAAAGAGGACAGAAAATAATATTTGATAAAATAATAGCCAAATTTTCTCCACTACTGGGGAAAACACATTCAGAGATTCAAAATCAGCAGATACCAAGCAGAATAAATGCAAAGAAAATGGTATGTGGCAAATCAAACCACTGAAAACTAAGCATAACCAGAAAATTTTTAAAAGCAATGAGAGAAAAATGACACATCACATGCCAGAGTACCTCGATTTGAATTACAATTACTTCTCATCAGAGAAAATGGAACTGGAAAACAGTGGCACATTACAACGGCACAAAGAAAAAAAAAAGTCCACTCCATTTATCACACCACTTGCTACTGGGCTCAGACATCAGAAACCTGCGAGTAAGCTAAACTGTTTTTTCTGACACTCAAACCCCCCCAGAAATACTGACTCTACCTCTTTCAGATCTATTTAAGCCACAACATTTCTCCCAACAAGTAGCAACTTGAGCCCTCATTTCTCTCCTGAATTCCAGCAATAGCTCTTTGGCTGGCCCCTGGGTAACTCACATTTCAGAGGATGACCAGGGCTCTCTAAGAATACTGATCAGCTCCCACTCTTACAAAAGTCACTCAGTGACTTCCTACTGTATTCAAGGTAAAATCCAAACTCTTTACAAGTGAATTTTCAGACTTTTGAATCTCAGGGTCTTTTTACATTTTTAAAATGTATTGAGAGCCCCAAGGAGCTTTTGTTCAGGCAGAATTATCTATAGGTATTTGCTGCCAATACAGCCTAGGACACTGAACAAATATAACCAGGGGAGAATCATGTCAGGGGAAGGCTGGAATGGCCTTAGGAACACAGTGAGTGCCCAGTGCAGCACCAACAACCTTCACAACACCACCACAGGTCACCAAGGATACTGAATATCTCATTCTAGAACAGTGCAGAAATGAGAAGACTTTAGGAAGAGTTCCTCTGTTTCTAGGTCCTGACACAAAGAATTGGGACATTGGGGAACTTCACTGTCAAGAAAAAGATTAGTTACAGAAGAGTCAAAGTAACACACAACTTCCAAATTGATCCATTTATGCCAGAGGTTACAAAACTTTTTTTGAAAAATCACACCTTGGCACTGACCTTGAACAGTATGACATAAATAACTCCCACAAGTTTAGCATTCCACGGTGGAACACCAGGCATAAATGGGTTAAACCAGTTTATTGCTAACTTTTAAAACATATTTTAGTTTATATCGATAAAAATATGCATGGTCTACATCAATAAAAATAACACAACCAAAAAAGTTTCTTAAAAAAGTTTTAAAAAGTTTAAAAGTTTTTTTAAAAAGTTTTAAAAAGTTTAAAAGTTTTCTCTGACTCCAACTGAAGTCAGAAAAACATTAGAATATTCTATGGCGAAGGATATTAACAGGCACTTTTCAAAAGAAGACATTTATGCAGCCAACGAACATATGAAAAAATGCTCATCATCACTGGTCATTAGAGAAATGCAAATGAAAACCACAATGAGATGCCGACTCTCGCCAGTTAGAATGGCGATCATTAAAACATCTGGAGACAACAGATGCTGGAGAGGATGTGGAGAAACAGGAATGATTGTACACTATTGGTGGGAGTGCAAATTAGTGCAAACATTGTGGAAGACAGTGTGGCGATTCCTCAAAGATCTCGAAATAGAAATACCATTTGACCCAGCAATCCCATTACTGGGTATATACCCAAAGGATTATAAATTGTTCTGTTATAAAGACACATACACACGTATGTTCATTGTGGCACTGTTTACGTAGCAAAGACTTGGAACCAACCCAAATGCCCATCAAGGATAGACTAGATGAAGAAAATGTGGCACATATGCACCATGGAATACTATGCAGCCATAAAAAAGGCTGAGTTCATGTCCTTTGCAGGAACGTGGATGAATCTGGAAACCATCACCCTCAGCAAACTACACAAGAACAGAAAACCAAACACTACTTGTTTTCACTCATAGGTGGGAGACAGGGAGGGAAACATCACACACTGGGGTCTGTTGGGGATTGGGGGGCTAGGGGAGGGACAGAAGGGGGTGGGGAGGTTGGAGAGGGATAGCATTAGGAGAAATACCTAATGTAGGTGATGGGGGGGAATGGCGGCAGCAAAACACCATGGCATGTGTATACCTATGTAACAATCCTGCAAGATCTGCACATGTACCCTAGAACTTAAAATAAAAAAAAATAAAATAAAAAGAATATTCTATGACAAATGTTACTTAGGGGAATACCTAATATTTTATCATTTTTCTTCTGAATATCTTATATATTCTAACACTTCTTTTCATAACCTAGAAAAGAGGATTTTAAATAGTAAATACACTTAGTTGAGTAGCAAATTTGTAACATTTATTCACTTCTGGTTTCTAGCCTCCAACATTGAACATCCATAGAACATATACAATGTAGGCTGAGGAGACATAAATTTCCTCTGGATTAGAATATAATCAAGTCAATCCATTCAGATTAAAAGTTTAATAATTTACAAAATAAGAATACAAAAGTGAATCTATTATTTTCCCACATAAAAATTTCTAAATTACTACTTTACTTCAATTTCCATAATATATTTTAAAAATAAGCATACTATAGAAACAATAACAGCCTTTTTTAATTAAAAAAAAAAGAAGAGGAAAGAATAAACTATCAGAACAGATTTGTTTCTGTACTTTAATTGGCTTTAAATTTACACCAAAAACTTCAAAATTTTTCTGAAAGATTTAAATATTTTAGAAAATTACTAACAAAATCTAATAGGATATTTCACCCAAGGGAAACATCAAGAGAACAAATTTGAAACTAACTATAAAACAGTGTAATTTTCTAAAAAATGAATGGCACTAAAAACATTTTATTCTATATATGCATACACACACCTGACCCTCAATATTGGTATTCTAATTTAAACTAGGTAATAGAAAGCACATTTTTACCACCTTTGAGGCCCCTTGGGAATAATTACATAAATGAGAAATACCAAGTTGGCTACAGTAACATTATGTTATACTAATTTCATAGTATGAATGCAGAATGCATAAAGGATGGGGATTATGAAATCAATAAATACAAAATCTATATAACATCTCTGGATGGTCAAATATATTAAAGTGTAACTGAAGAACTAGAAAACTTATTTGTAGCTCTAGTAAGTAAGAAGCCAAACTTGCAAGTCAAAACTACAAGGAGAGATCACCTCACACCAGTTAAAACGGCTTTTATCCAAAAGACAGGCAGTAACAAATGCTACCCAGGATGTGAAGAAAAGGGAACCCTCCTACACTGTTGGCAGAAATGTAAATCACTACAACCAATATGGAGAACAGTTCCTCAGAAAACTAAAAGCAGAGCTACCTTAAGATCCAGCAATCCCACTCCTAGGTATATACCCAAGAAAAAGGAAATCAGGATATTGAAGAAAAATCTGCACTCCCATATTTAGCACAGCACTATTCCCAATAGCCAAGATTTGGAAGCAACCTAAGTGTCCATCAGCAGATGAGTGGATAAACAAAATTGGTACTTACACACAATGGAGTACTATTCAGCCATAAAAAAGAACAAGACAGTGCCGTTTGCAACAACATGGATGGAACTGGAGATCATTATGTTAAGTAAAATAAGCCAGGCACAGGATCATTAAAAAATCTGGAGACAACAGATGCTGGAGAGGATGTGGAGAAACAGGAACACTTTTACACTGTTGGTGGGAGTGTAAATTAGTTCAACCATTGTGGAAGACAGTGTGGCAATTCCTCAAGGACCTGGACATAGAAATTCCATTTGACCCAGCAATCCCATTACTGAGTATATATCCAAAGGATTATAAATCATTCTATTATAAAGACACAAGCACATGTATGTTCATTGCAGCACTGTTTACAATAGCAAAGACCTGGAACCAACCCAAGTGCCCATCGATGGTAGACTGGACAAGGAAAATGTGGTACATATACACCATGGAATACTATGCAGCCATAAAAAAATGATGAGTTTGTGTCCTTTATAGGCCCATGGATAAATCTGGAACCGTCATTCTCAGCAAACTGACACAAGAAGAGAAAATCAAACATCACATGTTCTCACTCATAGGCAGATGTTAAACAATGAGAACACATAGATACAGGGAGGGGAGCATCACTGGGGTCTGTAGAGGGAGCCAGGGGAGGCACAGCGGGGGGATGGGGAGGTTGGGGAGGGATATCATGGAGAGAAATGCCAGATATAGGTGACAGGGGGATGGAGCAACAAACCACATTGCCATGTATGCACCTATGCAACAATCCTACATGATCTGCACATGTGCCCCAGAACCTAAAGTATGATAAAAATAAATAAATAAATAAATAAAAATAAAATAAGTCAGGCACAGAAAGACAAACACTGCGTGTTCTTATAGAGCTAAAAATTTGTTTTTACACATTAATATTTATTTTTTATAAATTTGTGAGAGCAAAAAATTAAAACAATTTAACTCATGGAGATAGAGAGTAGAGAGGATGGTTACCAGAGGCTGGGCAGAGGGGCGGGAGGGGAGGGGGAGGAGGGGAGGGCTACTGGTTACAAAAACATCAGAAGAATGACGACGTTCCAGTATTTGCAAGGACAACAAGGTAACTGTGGTCAACAATAATTTAATTGTATATTTTAAAATAACTGAAAGAGTATAATTGGACTGTGTTACACAAAAGATAAATGCTTAAAGTGGATACCTCATTTGCCCTGATGTGATTATTACACATTACATGCCTGTATCAAAATCTTGTGCTGCCCATAAATATATACATATATATATATATAATGTATCCAAAAAATTAAAAGCTAAAAAAAGACCCAACTTTAGAAGTGGCCATATTCCTATATTCCCTTAATGAACTTGATTAAATAAAATTATAATCACGGAAGCATACTTAAGAATTCACTGACATACTTCTTACATTCACCCTTCTCTATTCCAAAATCCTAGTTACAGAATATAAAACCTTATAAAAAAATAATCTGAGGTACCTCTAGAGAGCCGAGAGAAAATATATCACAGAAAGGAGCATTAGAAAAAAAATCCTGGCACAGGGAAGAGAATAGAATGAATTTCAAGAAAAAAAACTAGATAAAAGTAAGTCTAAAAAACAGTCAACCCTGGAGAAAATATAGATATAGATACAGATATAGATGGATAGATAGATCGAGCTATAGTTTAAAAAAAAACTTACTTATACATTTAATTAGCAACTACAATGACCCATGGGAAAATAAACTCCGTGAGACAATATAGGTGACCCACAGAAAATACAATCCACAAGTAACATTGGGATTAAAAATTAGAGGCCCTCATCTCAACCCCACCATTTGAAAGCTATATATAAGTCCCATAAGAGGGCTTTCATTTCCTCATATGTAAAATGACAATTTTATCTGCCATTCCTAACAGAGAGGGGTTCTGAAATAATCAGATGAAAACACACAGGAAAGTACTTTATAAGACCTAAACCACCAATGTGAGTTATGTAAGCCTGGGCCAGTTAAATTAACATTTTTGTTCACACAGTTCTCATTCAAGGTTAATCATTATCTCCTTACTGACATTTACAGGGTAATTGTAAAAACAACCTAATACTTCAAGAATGCAAAGGTAAATGAGGAAGCAAAAAAGTAGCTGAAAATTATAATCCTGGTTAAAAGATCAGCTTCTAAAAATTCCATGAGTTGGACCATACAGAAAAACTTTTGGCACATTAAAAAAATGTTTTGCTGGTACGGTGGCTCACGCAAGTCATCCCAACACTTTGCTTCAACTCAGGTGTTCAAGACTAGCCTGGGAAACACAGTGAGACCCTGTCTCTTCGAAAAATACAAAAGTTAGCCAGGTGTGGGGACACACACCTGTAGCCCCAGCTACTCTGAAGGCTGAGGTGGGAGGATCACTTGAGCCTGGGAGGTTACAACCGCAGTCAGCCAAGATCATGCCACTGCACTCCATCCCGGGTGACAGAGTGAGACTGTCTCAAAAGCAAAAACAAACTACTTTCAAGGTGAAAAAGACATGACATCCGCCCTAGCCTGGGCTGTTTACTCCAGTGAACAAGATTCATGGGATTCATGAAACCACTGAAATTGTGTGCAAAACGTGTCCTTATGTTCATGTTTTTAATAAAAGAAACCATAGCTTTCATAAGAATGCTGAGTACCACATAATGAACAAAACTGGAAGCTCTATCGTCAGAAAATAAAAGTCTTTATAAAGTTTATTAAGTTGAGTATGAGTAAAGGTGAGTTATGGGTCAAAGGTGATAGCCTTTCAGTTAAACTGCCACTTTTTTACCTAACACTACAGAAGAATTTTATAAACAAAATTTAAAAGGGCAAACAAATAAGAATCTGAAGTTATAAATCCCACATACCACACACTTACAATTTATCATTGCTAGCCACAGAAAAGCACACCATTTAAGAAAATATCAGTCCACTGTAAAAAAGTAACCCTCAGAAATCATGATAAGGTGAGAGAATGCTTAAGAATCTTTCAAGAAGGAAAGATTTTACAGCAGGCAAACTGTAGCTCAAAAAAGTTGTCAAAACACAAATGACATAAAAAAAAAGCACGAGAGGAGACGAGAACACCTGTTTCCAGTGCAGACGTGCTCCGAATGTCACAGTCCTGGTGGAGGGAAGGTTTTTTCATGCCTCCTGTGTACTCAGCCCAAGAGATGAGGAGCAGGAACGAGAAACAGGTGGCAGTGGCTGGAACTCATGCCTGGTGACTTGCCTACTTTTTATGGAATCTGGCCCTTTTCCTTACTTCTAGTGTCCGCATTTGACCATATTCCCTCACTGCTCCAACTGAAGCACCTTCTTACTTGCTTCCTCTCATCCTCTGAACCCCATGAAGCAGGTGTTACTACCGCTTGGCAATAAGAAAGCTAAAGCACAGAGAAGTCCTGCAACTTGCTCATGGTCACATAAAGCAGTCTACAAAGCATTTTCATAGATGTGGATTTTATTCTTGGCTTTCCAATATCAAGAAGCTATTTTCTCTGTCTAAAAGCAGGGCTTGACAATATTTCATTTAATACATCTCAACTTTCCTTTGGCACCTACTGCATATACATAGTATGATGAAAAGCACAAAGATGAAAACCCAGTCTCAGCCCTTTCAGTGTTCTCATTAGGGAGACAAAGCTATATGAGCATCACTATTTTAAAGGACATAAATATATACAACAGAGATCCGAAGAAAGTGGTAAGATAATATGCAGAAGGAAGAATCACTGCTGGAGAGAATTATTAAAACTTCTTAGGATAAGTAATCTAAAATGAACAGTGAGAAGATTAAATGTGAAAATATACATTTGCCAAAATGTCTGTGGCCTTGCATCATTTAACCAAGTCCATACTCTCTTGCCTACATTCCCAATTCTCTTGCCAAAGTACCTGTTATCAGTCAGCCTTACCCCCTACCTGAAATTCATGACAAGGGATGAGGCACCTCTCCTCCTACTACTCAGGAAGGGGCTCAGAAACAAAACCTCAAAGGCTCAAGGGAGCGGGTTTCTAAAAACAGAAAACATGACAAACTAACAGAGTCATGTTTAGAAACCGAGGTCCTTCTACTCATAGACAGCACAGGAGATGGCCTACTCGACAGCCTCCTGAGACCATGAAGCCCCAGGCCTCTGGTGGGCAGAAGAATCTGAAAGAAACAGTAATGACAAAGACCCTGTGAAGAGAGAAAAGCAAGATACAGTGAGTTCTCCTGGCAGAGTAACGCTGTGCACTGAAGAACACTGCATCCCGTCAACTAGCCAATCAAGAAGCTAGAAATGCAAGTGTGAAAACCAAGAAACAAGAAGGAAGATGTAAAGAGAAGGGCAGAAATAATGCAATGGAGATTCCATTCCCTGCAAACATATCAAAAAATGCAAATTAAACCAAAATTGATTCTTTGAAATGATCACTTAGATAAACATACCTCTGGATAGGAATTTTGCGAGTTTTAAAAGATAACCTGTAATAAGGAAAATACAGAGTAAAATGGAGCAATAAACAAAGACTTAATACAATGTTAGCTAAGGCGTATTTTTTTAATCTCTCTCACTAAAATGCAATAAGTCTCACAAGCCTACCGACTCTTCCTTATTTGATCACTCCTGTTTCCCTAGCCCCTACATCGTCTGGAACATAGGAAGTGCTCAGGAAGAATCTTCTAAATGAATACACCGAGGTGTTTTACAAGAACATTATGAACTATTAACTACAATTTGAGAGTCTAACTAGAATAGTTTTAGAATCATACAAAATTCCACCATAAATGCAGAAAGGAATTGACTTTTAATCTGTGCTCCCCTGAAATATGTCCCAAACTTAAATATTTTTACACATGACAGAATAACAGAGAAGGCAACACAGTTCATTTAATGAGGCTAATAAAATTTTGATTCCAGATCTAACCAAGGCCCAAAGACAAAATGCGGGGACAATTCACTTAAGAATATAAAAAAGTCTTAGAAAAATATCAAATCATAGACGCTAATATTTTCAAAATTCATAATCACAAAAAAACGCTGTTATGCTGTTTTTATCCCAAGAAAGCAAGGTGATATGGTTTTGCTGTGTCCCCACCAAATATCAACTTGAATTGCATCTCCCAGAATTCCCATGTCTTCCAGGAGGGACCCAGAGGGAGGAAATTAAATCATAGGGGCCAGCCTTTCCTGTGCTAGTCTCATGATGGTGAATAAGTCTCACAAGACCTGATGGGTTTATCAAGTATTTCCACTTTTGCTTCTTCCTCATTTTCTCTTGCCACCACCATGTAAGAAGTGCCTTTTGCCTCCTGCTGTGATTCTGAGGCCTCCCCAGCCACATGGAACTATAAGTCCAATTAAACCTCTTTTTCTTCCCAGTCTTGGTTGTCTTTATCAGCAGCATGAAAACAGACTAATACAGTAAACTGGTACCAGCAGAGCGGGGTGTTGCTGAAAAGACACCCGAAAATGTGGAAGTGACTTTGGAACTGGGTAAGAGGCAGAGGTTAGAACAGTTTGGAGGGCTCAGAAGAAAACAGGAAAATGTAGGAAAGTTTGGAATCTCCTAGAGATTTGGCTTTGACGAAAGTGCTCGATAGTGATGTGAACAATAAGGTCCAGGCTGACTGAGGTGATCACAGATGGAGACAAGGAGCTTGTTGGGAACTGGAGCAAAGGTGATTCTTGTTATGTCTTAGCAAAGAGACTAGCGGCATTTTACCCTGCCCTAGAGATTTGTCAGACCTTGAACCTGAGAGAGAGGATTTAGTGTGTCTGGCAGAAGAAATTTCTAAGCAGAAAAGCATTCAAGAGGTGACTTGGGTGCTGTTAAAAGCACTCTGTTTTAAAAGGAAAACAGAGCATAAAAGTTCTGAAAATTTGCAGCCTAATGATGCAGTAGAAAAGACAAACCCATTTTTGGAGGAGAAACTGAAGCCAGCTGCAGAAATTTGGATAAGTAGCAAGAAGCCTAATGGTAATCCCCAAGACTATGGGGAAAATGTCTCCAGGCCCCGCGAGAGACCTTCACGGTAGGCCCTCCCCCTCACAGGCCTGGAGGCCAAGGAGGAAAATGTGGTTTTGTGGGCCAGGCCCGGGGGCCCCATCCTGTTGCAACCTAGGGACTTCGTGCCCTGTGTCCCAGCCACGCCAGCCAAGGCTGAAGGGGACCAATGTACAGCTCTGGCTGTGGTTTCAGAGTGGGGAAGCCCCAGGCCTTGGAAGCTTCCACATGGTGTTGAGCCTGCAGGTGCACAGAAGGCAGGAATCGAGGTTTGGGGACCTCCACCTAGATTTCAGAAGATGTATGGAAACACCTGGATGCCCAGGCAAAAGTTTGTTGCAGGGATGGGGCCATCATGGAGAACCTCTACTAGGGCAGTGTGGAAGGAAAATGTGGGGTCAGAACCCCCACACAGAGTCCTTACTGGGGCACTGCCTAGTGGAGCTGTGAGAAGAGAGCCACTGTCCTCCAGACCCCAGAATGGTAGATCCACCGACAGCTTGCACCGTGTGCTTGGAAAAGCCGTAGACACTCAAGGCCAGCCTGTGAAAGCAGCCAGGATGGGAGGCTGTACCCTGCAAAGCCACAGGATCAAAGCTACCCAAGACCATGGGAACGTACCTCGTGTATCAGCATGACTTGGATGTGAGACCTGGAATCGAGGGAGATCATTTTGGAGCTTTAAAATTTGACTGCCCTGCTGGATTTCAGACTTGCATAGGTCCTGTAACCCCTTTGTTGTTGCCAATTTCTCCCATGTGGAATGGCTGTATTTACTCAATGCCTGTAACCTCACTGTGTCTTGGAAGTAACTAGCTTGCTTTTGATTTTACAGGCTCATAGGTGGAAGGGGCTTGCCTTGACTCAGATGACACTTGGACTGTGGACTTTTGGGTTAACGCTGAAATGAGTTAAGATGTTGGGAGACTGTTGGGAAGGTATGATTGGTTTTGAAATGTGAGGTCATGAGATTTAAGAGGCCAGGAGCAGAATGATATGGTTTGCCTCTGTCCCTATTCAAATCTCAACTTGCACTGTAGTTCCCAGAATTCCCATGTACTGGGGGGAGGACCCAGGGGGAGGTAACTGAATAATGGGGTCAGTCTTTCCTGTGCTATTCTTGTGATGGTGAATAAGTCTCAGAGATCTGATGGTTTTATCAGGGGTTTCCACTTTTGTTTCTTCCTCATTCTCTCTTGACATTGCCATGTAAGAAGTGCCTTTCACCCTCCATCATGATTCTGAGGTCTCCCCAGCCATGTGGAACTGTAAGTCAAATTAAACCCCTTTTTCTTCCCAGTATCAGGTATGTCTTTATCAGCAGCATGAAAACAGACTACTACAAAAGGATAGCTTAATATTATAATATTTGCCACTGTATTTCACCACATTAATAGACTAGGGGGAAAAACTCACATAATTTTAGTAGATGCTAAAAATTCATGTGACCTATCTCAACATCCAATTATAATGAATATTCTCAAAACATGGAATAAAAGAAAGTGCCTATAAATTGATTTGTTAAAAAAAAAAGTATCAAAAGTTACAGCATAGAGTAGAAAAGCAAAAAACAGAAATTTTTGACCCATTCCTATTAAGATAGAAGCAAGTCAAGATACCGTATAACACTGACGATGCTGACCCAGGTAATAAGAGAAAAATATGAGAGAGTGGAAGGAAAGAGAGAAAACTCTGATGATTTAGAGATGATCTGATCATCTAAAGAGAAAAAAATTAACTCTTAGAATTAATAAGAGTAGTCTACGGCCATACCACCCTGAACGCGTCCGATCTCATCTGATCTCAGAAAACTAAGAAACAGAAATAACTTCATCATCAACAAACAGAACGTCCACTCAGAGACCCAATCTGAAAGTCAGCAACTACAAAGACGACAGGAAGATAAATCCATAAAGATGGGAAGAAACCAGTGCAAAAAGGATGAAAACACCCGAAACAAGAACACCTCTCCTCCTCCAAGGGATCACAACTCCTCACCAGCAAGGGAACAAGGTTGGATGGAGAAGGAGTGTGATGAAAGGACAGAATTAGACTTCAGAAGGTGGGTAATAAGAAACTTCTGTGAACTAAAAGAAAATGTTCTAACCCAATGCAAAGAAAACAAAGAACCTTGAAAAAAGATATGACGAAATGCTAACGAGAATGGACAAATTAGAGAGGAATATAAGTGAATTGATGGAGCTGAAAAACACAACACGAGAACTTCGCGAAGCTACACAAGTTTCGACAGCCGAATTGACCAAGCAGAAGAAAGGATATCAGAGGTCGAAGATCAACTCAATGAAATAAAACGAGAAGGCATGATTAGAGAAGAAAGGGTAAAAAGGAATGAACAAAGTCTCAAAGAATTGTAGGACTATGTGAAAAGACCTAATCTACGTTTGATAGGTGCACCTGAATGTGACGAAGAGAATGAATCCAAGCTGGAAAATACTCTTCAGGATATTATCCAGGAAAACTTCCCCTACCTAGCAAGGCAGGCAAACATTCAAGTACAGGAAATACAGAGACCACCACAAAGATATTCGTCAAGAAGAGCAACCCCAAGGCACATAATCGTCAGATTCACCAGGGTTGAAATGAAGGACAAAATACTAAGGGCAGCCAGAGACAAAGATCGGGTTACCCACAAAGGGAAGCCCATCACACTTACAGCAGATCTCTCAGCAGAAACCCTACAAGACAGAAAAGAGTGGGGGCCAATATTCAACATCCTTAAAGAAAAGAACTTTCAACCCAGAATCTCATATCCAGCCAAACTAAGCTTCATAAGTAAAGGAAAAATAAAATCCTTTGTGAACAAGCAAGTACTCAGAGATTTCATCACCACCAGGCCTGCTTTACAAGAGCTCCTGAAAGAGGCTCTACACATATAAAGGAACAACCAGTACCAGCCACTCCAAACAAAAACATGCCAAATGGTAAAGAGCATCAACACAATGAAGAATCTGCATCAACTAATGGGCAAAACAGGCAGCTAGCACCAAAATGGCAGTATCAAATTCACACATAACAATATTAACCCTAAATGTAAATGGACTAAATGCCCCAATCAAAAGACATAGACTGGCAAATTGGATAAAAAGCCAAAACCCATCGGTGTGCTGTATCCAGGAAACCCATCTCACATGCAAGGATACACAAAGTCTTAAAATAAAGGGATGGAGGAAGATTTACCAAGCAAATGGAGAGCAAAAAAAAAGTAGGAGTTGCAATTCTCATCTCTCATAAAATAGACTTTAAAGCAACAAAGATCAAAAGAGACAAAGAAGGACATTACATAATGGTAAAAGGATCAATGCAACAAGAAGAGCTAATGATCCTAAATATAAACGAACCCAATACAGGAGCACCCAGATACATAATGCAAGTTCCTAATGACTTACAAAGAGACTTAGACTCCCACACAATTATAGTGGGAGACTTTAACACCCCTTTATCAATATTAGACAGATCAACTGAAAGAAAATTAACAAGCATATCTAGGACTTGAACTCAGACCTGGACCAACCAAACCTAATAGACATTTACAGAACTCTCCACCCCAAATCCACAGAATATACATTCTTCTCAGCACCACATCACACCTACTCTAAAATTGACCACATAATTGGAAGTAAATCACTCCTCAGCAAATGCAAAAGAATGGAAATCATAACAAACAGTCTCTCAGATCACAGTGCAATCAAGTTAGAACTCGGAATTCAAAAACTAACTCAGAATCGCTCAGCTTCATGGAAACTGAACAACTTGCTCTTGAATGTTGACTGGATAAACAATGAAATGAAGGCAGAAATAAAGATGTCCTTCGAAACCAACGAGAATGAAGACACAACATACCAGAATCTCTGGGACATATTTAAAGCAGTCTCTAGAGGAAAATATATAGCAGTAAGTGCCCACATGAGAAGCAAGGAGAGATCTAAAATTGACACCCTATCGTCAAAATTGAAAGAGCTAGAGGAGCAAGATCAAAAAAGAACTCAAAACCTAGCAGAAGACAAGAAATAGCTAAGATCAGAGCAGAACTCAAGGAGATAAAGACACAAAAAACCCTTCAAAAAAAATCAATAAATCCAGGAGCTGGCTTTTTGAAAAGATAAACAAAATAGACAGACCACTAGCCAGATTAATAAAAAAGAAAAGAGAGAATAACCAAATTGATGCAATAAAAAACGATAAGGGGATATCATCACAGATTCCACAGAAATTCAAACCATCATCAGAGATTATTACAAACAACTTTATGCACATAAACTAGTAAACCTGGAAGAAATGGATAAATTCCTGGACACTTGCCTCCTCCCAAGCCTAAACCAGAAAGAAGCCGAAACCCTGAACAGACCCATAACAAGGTCTGAAGTTGAGGCAGCAATTAAGAGCTTACCACCCAAAAAAAGCCCACGTCCAGACGGGTTCACAGCCGAATTCTACAGACATACAAAGAGGAGCTGGTACCATTCCTTCTGAAACTATTCCAAACAATACAAAAAGAGGGAATTCTTCCCAAATCATTTTATGACACCAACATCATCCTGATTCCAAAACCTGGCAGAGACTCAACAAGAAAAGAAAACTTCAGGCCAATATCCATGATGAACATAGATGCAAAAATCTTCAATAAAATACTGGCAAGCCGATTACAATGGCACATCAAAAAGCTTATCCACCATGACCAAGCAGGCTTCATCCCGGGGATGCAAGGCTGGTTCAACATACACAAGTCTATAAACGTTATTCACCACATAAATAGAACCAAAGACAAAAATCACATGATTATCTCAATTGATGCAGAGAAGGCCTTTGAGAAAATTCAACAACCCTTTATGCTAAAAACCCTGAATAAGCTAAGTATTGACAGAACGTATCTCAAAATAATAAAAGTTATTTACGACAAACCAACAGCCAATATCGTACTGAATGGGCAAAAACTGGAAGCATTCCCCTTGAAATCTGGCACTAGACAAGGATGCCCTCTATCACCACTCCTATTCAATATAGTACTGGAAGTTCTAGCCAGAGCAATCGGGCAAGAAAAAGAAATAAAAGGTATTCAAATAGGAAAGGAGGAAGTCAAATTGTCTCTATTTGCAGACGACATGATTGTATATCTAGAAGACCCCATCGTCTCAGACCAAAATCTCCTGAAACTGAAAAGCAACTTCAGCAAAGTCTCAGGATACAAAATCAATGTGCAAAAATCACATGCATTCCTATACACCAATAACAGACTTAAAGAGAGCCAAATCAAGAATGAACTGCCATTCACAATTGCCACAAAAAGAATAAAATACCTAGGAATACAACTAACAGGGAATGTAAAGGACCTCTTCAAGGAGAACTACAAGCCACTGCTCAACAAAATAAGAGAGGACACAAGCAGATGGAGAAACATTCCATGTTCATGGTTAGGAAGAATCAATATCGTGAAAATGGCCATACTGCCCAAAGTGATTTACAGATTCAATGCTATCCCCATCAAGCTACTAATGACCTTCTTCACAGAAGTGGAAAAAAACACCTTAAACTTCATATGGAACCAAAAGAGAGCCCACATAGCCAAGTCAACTCTAAGCAAAAAGAACAAAGCAGGAGGCATCACACTACCAGACTTGAAACTATACCACAAGGCTACAGTAATCAAAACTGCATGGTACTGGTACCAAAATAGAGATATAGAACAATGGAACAGAACAGAGGTCTCGGAGGCAACACAACGTATCTACAACCATCTGATCTTTGACAAGCCTGACAAAAACAAGCAATGGGGAAAGGATTCCCTGTTCAATAAATGGTGTTGGGAAAACTGGCTAGCCATGTGCAGAAGCAGAAACTGGACCCCTTCCTGACACCTTACACTCAAATTAACTCCAGATGGATTAAAGACTTAAACATAAGACCTAACACCATCAAAACTCTAGAAGAAAATCTAGGCAAAACCATTCAGGACATAGGCGTAGGCAAGGACTTCATGATCAAAACACCAAAAGCATTGGCAACAAAAGCCAAAATAGACAAATGAGACCTAATCAAACTTCACAGCTTCTGCACAGCAAAAGAAACAGTCATTAGAGTCAATCGGCAACCAACAGAATGGGAAAAAACTTTTGCAGTTTACCCATCTGACAAAGGGCTGATATCCAGAATTTACAAAGAACTAAAACAGATTTACAAGAGAAAAACAAACAAGCCCATTCAAAAGTGGGCAAAGGATATAAACAGATACTTTACAAAGGAAAACATACACAAGGCCAACAAACATATGAAAAAATGCTCATCATCACTGGTCATCAGAGAAATGCAAATCAAAACTATATTGAGATACCATCTCACGCCAGTTAGAATGGCGATCATTAAAAAATCTAGAGACAACGGATGCTGGAGAGGATGTGGAGAAACAGGAACGCTTTTACACTGTTAGTGGGAGTGTAAATTAGTTCAACCATTATGGAAGACAGTGTCGTTATTCCTCAAGGACCTAAAAATAGAAATTCCATTTGACCCAGCAATCCCATTACTGGGTATATATCCAAAGGATTATAAATCGTTCTAATATAAGGACACGTGCACACGAATGTTCACTGCAGCACTGTTTACAATAGCAAAGACCTGCACCAACCCAAATGCCCATCGATGATAGACTGGACAGGGAAAATGTGGCACATATACACCATGGAATATCATGCAGCCATCAAAAAAGATGAGTTTGTGTCCTTTGTAGGGACATGGATGAACCTGGAAACCATCATTCTCAGCAAACTGACACAAGAGCAGAAGATCAAACACCACCATATTCTCACTCATAGGTGGGTGTTGAAAAATGAGAACACATGGACACAGGGAGGGAAGCACTACACACTTGGGTCTGTTGGGGGAAAATAGGGGAGGGTCAGTGTGGGGTGGGAAGTTGGGGAGAGATAGCATGGGGAGAAATGCCAGATATAGGTGATGGGGAGGAAGGCAGCAAATCACACTGCCACGTGTGTACCTATGCAACAATCTTGCATGTTCTTCACATATACCCTAAAACCTAAAATGCAGTAAAATAAATTTTAAAAATATATATATATAAAGAAATATATCCTCTTCACAGATAGGATAAAACATTGTAAAGATGTTGATTCTCCCCAAAATATTCAATAAATTTTAATCAAACACTAGCTGGATTATCTGAAAAAAATTCAAACTAATTCTAAAGCTTGTGTGGAAAAATACAAATTTATAAATAGCTAAACCAATTTTGAAAAACTGAAGATACACTACCTATTTGACACACCTCAAAACTGATTAAAAAAAAGTGATACTGGTACATCAGTAGACAAACATATTAGAGAGAACTCGAAAACAGGTAGTGTGTATGAGAACCTTGATGTATTTTTAAGGAAGCAGCAAGGAAGGAAGGAAGAGATCATTCAGTATATGGTGCTAGGAAAACTGAAGAGAAAAAAAAAAATGCCAAAATAATGCTGGGAAAGTTTGGCCACTATCTTGTACCTCACACATAAAATCCAAATTAATTGGCTATCCAAATGTGAATATAAAATTATAAAGGCATCAGAAGGACATATAGAAGAATATCTTTGTTTAAAGGATCCACAAAATTATTAACCATAAAACAAGAATGAATGACTGTGACATCAAAGCAAAGAATCTGTTCAAGAAAGACTCCTATAGAACAAAAGTAATAAATAGGTGAGGGCATTACAGAAGATATTTGGAACATGTAAATATAACAAAGAATTATGTCTAAAATATACAAAAAATTCTACATATTAATAAGAAATCCAGTAACCAATGGCAAACGGATATGAGAAGGATATTCATTGAAAGGGAAACCCAGGAAATAGTAAATGCACATTTTTTAACTTGAGTTGGTTTTTGAGGAAATTGTGTCACTCTGGGAGAATCCAATGCACTGGGTGGGTTCGTACTCATTCTCTCTTCTACCTGGCAGGGATCTGGATCACAATATCTGAGAGTTCTCATTTTGCTGACAGTAGTTCAGGACTTTCATAACTATGCTTCAGGTATTCCTTTGCTGGCTCATTAAATTGACCACTGCTGTCACCAAAACACACATGTATACACACACACATATGCATGAGACACTTCGCACTCATGGAATTAGCAAAAATTACCAAAGAAGATATCAGCGATGATGAGTGTTTGCTGGTATTTCCCAGGGCTGCTGTAATAAAGTCCCACAACGGAGTGATTTCGAACAACAGAAATGTATTGTTTCACAGCTCTTAAGTCCAGAAGTATGACATCAAGGTGTTAACATGGCCATGCTGTCTCTGAAACCCAAAGGAGACAGATTGTTGCCTCTCTGTTCCCACGGTCTGGTGTTTTGCTGGCAGTCTTCGGCATCCTCGGCTTGTAGAAGCATCTCTAATTCTCCATCTTCCCATGGCTTTCATCCCTCTGTGCAGGTCTGCCTCTGTATCCACATCTACCCTTTTTATAAAGACACCAATAACGCTGGATTCATCCCACCTAACGACCTCATTTAACTTGATTACCACTGTAAGGGTTCTATGTCCAAATAAGAAACATTCTGTGGTACTGGGGGTTAAGGTTTCAACATATCTTTTTGTGGGGACACAGAACATTGTAATATTAAAGAGTAAGCCTGGCTCATCCTAGGACTGATGACTCAACCAGGGAAGGGAAAAGGAGGCTCCTGAAGTCTAATCCTCTTCACAGGGTGGGTTACTCAGGGAGAATGGCTGTGCACCAGTCCTGAGCTGAGCTTTTACATAGTCAACAGAATTGATGTAACCTTTCCAAAAGCTGCACACTCTACATCCAAATGAAACTTGTTGGCTAGGATCTCTCTCCACTGGCACTAACTATAATCCTTCTAGAGTCTACTAACCACAAGCTAAACAGGGCACCTCAGAAACCATAACTATGACAATCCTTTAGCATACAAAATATGCACACATTTATTCCCAAGTCCTAACGTAAGAGAAAATGTTACAGTCCAGGTTTTGAAATATAAAAACAATTTTAAATGATGGAAATTTTTGAATTTAAGTTTTTTTAAATATATATATTTCAAAAGTGAATTACCAATTTGAATTGCTGAGTAGATGGGCAAAAATGCGATACTATTAATAGTGCATCTACAGAAAGGCTAAAGCATTCTTAAACATATTAAGAAGTGGTAAGTCTGGGCACAGTGGCTCATGCCTGTAATCCCAGCACTTTGGGAGGCCAAGGCGGGCGGATCACAAGGTCAAGAGATCAAGACCATCCTGGCCAGCATGGGGAAACCCCATCTCTACCAAAAATACAAAAATTAGCCGGGCATGGTGGCACATGCCTGTAGTCCCAGCTACTTGGGAGGCTGAGGCGGAAGGATCACTTGAACTCAGGAGGCAGAGGCTGCAGTGAGCCAAGACTACTGTGCCACTGCGCTCCAGCCTGGCGACAGACCAAGACTCCGTCTCAAAAAAAAAAAAAAAAAAAAAAAGAAGTGGTAGCATGTTAAATGCAATCTTCCCTCCTCTCCCAATTTCAAATCCAAACCAAACACCACCTCTGGACCCACAGTTCCAGGCAAAGTATTTGGCCTCCAGAGAGTAGACATCTTGTCTGCTACAGGACTATCTTAGCTTCATCATGAGAGAACTGGAAGACCAAGGGGGAAGAGCCCCAAGGTAAAGCTTTGCCCACATTTTGCAAGACAAAGTGATCCACAGATAGACCTGGATCCCGAAAGGAATCACAGCAACAGTTGCCATGGCTTCTTCCAGGATGAGAGGAGGTAGAGATGTTTTCCTGAAGGCAGGAAAACAAAGGAACCTAAGAGCAGAGACATCTCCTGCAGGTGTCTCAAGATGGGACAAGGACTTGCTGCAGATTCACCGCCTGTGGCATGGATAGAAACCACTGAGCTGCCATTACACAAGGCAGCCCAGAAATGTGACCTGAGCTGCAATGACGGCACAAAGACTAACCACATACCTCAGGGGGTCCTGCAGCTAAAGACAGAACAAACAAGAAAAATCCTTCCAACTCCTAATGAGTTTGAGCTCCTGGAATACACAAGTGACAACTTGAAGAAACAGCAAGCACTTCAGGAAATTCAAGCAAATATTTTAAAAAGGACCCTTTTAAAACAAATATATATACATATAATCCATAAACAAAAATATTCAGCAGATAAACTGAAACATCAGCACCACCATTAGAGACCTCAAATAAGTATCAACCAGAGCAACACTTTTACAAAGATATGAAAATCATGGAAAGACTCTGCAGAGATCTGTAGAAAATCTAAATGCAAACAAAAGAAACTGCAAAAATATGTGCGATGAGAATCAAATAGAATAAATGTCGCTGAGTCAGATAAAACATGACATTCTGTGGTGAAGAAAAGTATTTTGTAAAGAAAGAGCAAGCTTCCAGATACGCTTATAACAGGTTACAACAGGCTTTTCATCTACAACACTGGAAATTAGAAGACTGTGGATTGACTCTACCCACTTCAGAGGGACAAGCTCCATAAACTGAAACTTCTATAGCTAGATAACAAACCACTCACCTCTCAGGTAATAAGAGACTTGCAGATATGCAAGGATTGAGAAGTTGTATTATCTAAAAAGGGATGGAAGGAAACTATTTGAAAAATAAGTCTGACTAAGCATGTATTGAAGATTTTGAGATAAGAGAAGAGGGGGAGGAAAAAAAACAGTAGACCAAGATCCTAGGTAATAAGACTGGAATATATAATCATGTTAAGGAAAATCGCAATGAGAATCTCAGTCTAGACCTAATGTTAGGCCTCAGGGAAAGAGAGATGCAGAGGAAAATGTATTCTATGCTGGTTATTTTGCTTGCCCCATCCCTAGCCCGACACACCGCAGCCCCATCTATTATCTGGCTTCTAACAGATCCCATTACACTCCCTTCCTGTGCCATGGAGGCCGCACACTAGAGACGGTATCATCTTGGCTATTTGGCCAGAGGCTTCCAACTGGATTAGACCAATACAATGTGTAGGCTAAAAATGAAAAATAAAGAACAGAGAGATCAGGCTGATTCTTCCCCTTTCTCTCTCATTGTCTCAAGAAATCCCATAAACTAAAATTCTACTTGGTTGCCTTCACGATGGCCCCAGATTTGCTTTTCTGGTTTCAGCAACAGCATTTCTTTCTCAAACCTTTTTGGCCATTCAGGACGACATCTTCCTACTGTTGCTACCTTCCACGGCTTGAATTCTTTGAAGGTCTCCTACACATTTCTAAGCTCTCCCCTTCTTTTAAGTCTCTTCATGTCAGTTGTGAACTATTTCCTGCTAGAAATGTTAATATACCTTCCAAATTTCTTGTTTGGGGAAAAGATAGAGGATAGTGTAGGGATGATAAGAGTGAGAAAGGTACTTTTTTTGTATGAAATAAAACCTAGATTTAGTGTTGCCTTTTGATTTAATTACATTCTTTATCAAGAGATCCACTGTGGTTGTAAAGACCAAAAGAAGTACACAGTGAAATTATTTATTTGCTAATTTATTTGTTTGCTAGGTTTTAGGTACAAACTTACCTAAGTTTATATTTGAGCAATATAAAAAATCTCTAACATTCCTGATGGCAAGCTGTGAATTAATCTGTTCACTTATGGTACCAGAATTGCAAATGTAAACTCACTAGGATAACAGAAACCATTTACTGGACTCTGTCATTACAGACCTGTAATGTACTCCTTTTAACTGCAAAATACCTGAGCCATTACAGACTGCTACCAGGTGTACTGATGGCTTTCCTTCTCTTACTCGGCATTTCTTCCCTCCAGAAGCTTCAGGTCCAAGTCACTATCTCAGATCTCAATAAATAGTACTTTATAATACCTACACTATGCACGAAGCACTGAATCTATTCAACATGTTTTCCTTTTAGAAATTTCAACTGGGCTATCATCAAGGCTCCAGGCACTGTCTTGGTGCTGAATGGTTTAGCACCTCCCTTCGAGAAATTTGTACCAAAGACAGACAACTAATACTAAGTGAAGTGGCACAAGAGTGTCATTCTCTTTAGTAAAATATTCACAGAATAAATGTCACTGGAAGCAATTATGATATCACAGAAAGCACACCAGGACTGAGCCCAAGGTTTGGGTTTAAGGCTTCCTCTTCCTTGGGCAAGTTACCTAGGCCATTTCATCTACAGTGTTCTTATTTGTAGGACACAGTTGCTTGAAGTGACTGGAACTTAGATATTCAATATACACAAGATACGTTAACTTTTTTTCCTTGAAGAGGCAAGCCTTCTTCAGAAGTTGAAGAAAAAAATTTATTGAATATCTATTACATGCTACGCACTGATCATTTTCTTCCTCTGTACTGTGTCCTGAGGTGAATGAGAGAGTGTAGGGAAAAGCTGGGCTGTAAAGGGCATGGATGAGGCCATGATTCTGTCCCCGAGTTGACTTCTAGAAAGACTAAGATTATGACGATGACTTGCACGGATACCGGAACACATGGCAGGAGTTTGAAGCCATCTGTGGTTTAGTTTATCTTTCTCATGTTCATGTTCTTGTCCTATGTTCACTATCCCTTCAATTCCTGATTCAAGTTTTGACTCATTACACTCTGTGGATTTATGATTTATGTAAGCCCTCTCAATTCAATTTTATAATAAAGTGAGTTTTTTTTTAAGTTTAATAAAGCAGCATGTATTTTATTTGTATGAAATTCTGCCTTGGCAATAATTGTAACCTTCATTGAATCCATGGTTTTCTACTCTTCTATGATGTATATCTAAAAATAAACACATACACACATCACACACACACACGCTGAACTTGTGATTAAACACAATGAACTGGCTATGCATTTCTGTCTTCACTGCCTCCCTAAATGGCAGCATGAATTTAAGTCAATAACCCACAAGAGCAAAGAGACTCAGAAAAGAGAAAACAGTAGAAGAAGACATGGAACAAACTTTTGGAAGATGGAAAGTAGATGGAGGAGTGGTACTTGACTGCAGAGAATGAAGGAAGTTTAAACTTCAAAACCTACAAAGGGACACTACGGCAGCAAAGCATGCAAGTTTTCCCAGAAAAGTCTCAGAATCTAGAGGCAACAGGTCCTTCGGGCAGGGAATGGTAGTAAGGAACACGGCTAGAGATACAGAGATTGGTTGAGAATTCAGAAAGCAGTTGGAAAAGGATCTACCCGAAGTTTAAAAGAAGATTCCAACTTACAAGAGACCAAAGCCAAAAGGGGAAATTAAAAGGAACCTGGAAGAAACAGAAACAATTCAGGAAGGAAAAAAAAAACCTACAATATTATAATATCTTCAGAGAGCTAAAACAATAGATTGCAATCATAAAAAACCAAAATGCTATGAAACAGGAACAATCAGAAAGTAAATGTGGCACAGATATAGCTGAACATTGTCAATCTCTTCTTCCTTAGTCATAGGTGACCCATATTACTGGAAGCAGTGACACACTCAGCTAAAAACTTCAGACACCCTTACAGATATGGTAACCAATAAGAAGTAGGCAGAAACATTTAGGTGGGCTTTCAAGAAAGTTCTCCTTTATGGCACTAGCTGACCTTTCCTAAGGGTCTTCCACTTGATCTCCTTTAAGACCTGGACCAGCCACAAGCAGAGGATGCCTGACATCTTTTAGTCACAGACCAAGCCAAATGTGGAGGCACTGGCCACATTATAAGCTTGCGCCACAAAACGACCCACCAAAAAAGCAACTTTCCCCAAAAGTGTTTCAGTTTTACAAAGTATTTTAACATCCCACTGGCCATCACAAGTACAGATACGGTTGCTGTAACTAACTGAGTAACAAGGCCAGGAGCAGTGGCCCACACCTGTAATTCCAGCACTTTAAAAGGCTAGGGCGGGCAGATCACCTGAGGTCAGGAGTTTGAAACCAGCCTGGTCAACATAGTGAAACCCCATCTCTACCAAAAATACAAAAATTAGCTGGGTGTGGTAGCCCTTGCCTGTAGACCCAGCTACTTGGGAGGCTGAGGAAGAACTGCTGGAACCAAGGAGGCAGAGGTTGCCATGAACAAAGATCGCCCCACTGTACTTCAGCCTAGATGACAGACTGAGATTCTGTCTATAAATATTAAAAAAAAAAAAAAAAAAAAAAAAAAAAAAAAAAAAAAACTATACTGAGTAACAAAACCTGAATTTTAAATAGCTTGGTAATAATCAAGGAGCTAGAAACTCATCTGGAATTTATTAAGCCAAGTAGATTCATTTCCTTACATAAAAAGCGTTACTGTAAATTGCAGTGTGGCTGTCAACCACATTCTTTTACCAGAACTAAGGCCAAATTTCAAAAGTATCAGCCATTTGGCAAGTTATACCTTTCAAGAGTTACAAGCATTTTCCAAGTCTAAAAATGTTTGCAAATTGGCTTAAAAATAGGCAGTTTTATAAACTTTATTCTTTGAATAAAACACCTAAAACTGCATTTCTTTTCTTCGTGGAAACCATAAAAGCTTTTCTTTTCTAAAATAGCTCATTAGGCTCATTTTCAATAAGACAGCAGAAAATGTCCTTCTTGAAAGATCTTAAAGTTATGTCCTCCAAACTGAATACACCAGAAGAGCTAAATGAGTAAGATGACTCAAAGGCATGCACGAAAAATACAAAAATTAATTTCAAGAAGAAAAAGTACATAAAGAGCAGTGAATAGCTGAGACAAAGCCATAAACATCACTGTATAGAGACAAAAAACAATTTATTCGAAAAAACTTAATACATGCAATCTATAAACCCAATTCTAATCTGAAAATTCACACAGAGAGTAGCCAAAAGTAAGAGGACAGAGAGTACAAGAACATATGTCCATGTTTTCAACAGTACGATAAACAGGAAATTTTTTTCCTTCAGTATAAAACATTTCAGGCAAGTCAACCAGCCCTAGGTTTTATTACAAATCCACTGATAAGAAAGAATATCAAAGAAGTGCAAACATGAGCACAAGGATCTCTGGGGAGAGGGTGATGAAGCATCATTCAGAAACAAGATGTGGCCAGGCACCGTGGTTCACGCCTGTGAACCCAGCACTGCGGGAGGCCAAAGCCGGAGGAATCCTTGAGCCCAAGGGTTGGAGACCAGCCTGGGCAACATGGTGAAACCCTATCTCTACAGAAAATGTAACATTTTAAAAACAAACTATCTTTACGAAATTGTGAACTAAAACCCTGGATATATGAAAGATATTTTCCCCTATTTTGAAAGGAGAAATAATCTCAGAAGAAGGTTAAAGTGACCTCCCCAAACAATCTTCAGTGGATCAAGTGTTTCTAAAACAGAGCAGCGTGCATCAACTTTAGTACTTCATATAGCGGGCCACATGATTCTTTCAGATTGGCTGTCTCAGATTATAATTTCCTTAGACATTACAGGTTTCTACCTTTAATATGTATCCAAGAAGGTAGGTAAGCTGACAATAGGGAATGATTTTGTGAACACAAATAAATAGCATCTTTGGGAGAATGTTGATTTCTTGGATAGTTCTTCTGATCTCTTTCTTTGTGGAGTGCCTGCCTCTCTACACCAAAGCTTTACCAAGCTTGGTTTCGCTCCCTCACCAACACTCCAGATCTATACTTTCTTTTTTTTTTTTTTTTTAAAGACTAGTCAAGTGCAGTAGTGAGAAGAGGGGAAAGAATTAGAACAAGGCGTTCGATCTGTAACTGACTGTGAACAATCAATTGAGATAACTCACTACCTTCGGACGAGCTGAGATCTATAGTTTGAACAAGTGAGAGATTACTCTCTTGCCAACTTTAATAGCCTTACTCCCATTTTCTTTTCCCTTGATCACTCCTGGTTTGGAACACTCTTCATAATCCTACTCTCTCGACTTACCTTTCATAAAACCAGTGCTTCCCTTAAGATTTCTAACACATGCCCAGTTTTCTACTAGCTTTTGGACCACCACCTTCCCCTTCCCTTCCAGTCCTCCTAACAGAAGACATTGTCCAAGGGGTTTAATCCTTAATCCTCTAATATGCAATAGGGTCTTTCCCTCCGCCGACCCATTCTGCAGAACAGATTCTAACATCATCTGATGGGGCATTTTAAAAAAATCAAAATTGATATTCACTATTTGGTCTTAGATCTTATAATTCTTCCTACCTTCAAATCAGCACTTTCCACACTAAGTAGACTACCAGCTGCATTGTCCTGCCCACAGGACAATTCAATGGACGCTTCCTCATGCTCGCATCACCCCTACCCAACTCGAATGCCTTCCACGGTACTTCCCATGCATCAGCTTTCTGATTCAGGTCAAGACAGACCTTCTCTAATAGTTTCCAAATGCTTTTCCCATCCTCAAGCTTCCTGTAGGCTTGCTGTCCAACATGTCTGCACTTACTCTTATGCTGTCCTGTGGCTGTTTCTTCCCTGACAGGACAAGTACCAGAAGGGACTTCACACCAAGTGAAACTGGAGAAGAACCCAGAGGGCAATGAACAGACTGTTTTGAGAGGGAAGTTATCACCAATTCTTTCTGATGCTTTTGGTAGACTGACAAGCGCCCTGTTGTTCCCTTTCTCACCACACACACTGTCCCTAAGGCCGTGTCCCATCCCAACATGAGAAGGTTATTTAATAGTATCTACTTACACTTCAGTGTGAATTTACACTACATGCCATACCTTACCTCGGCTCGCCGCAACCTTCGTCTCCGGGTTCAAGCGATTCTCCTGCCTCAGCCTTCCGAGTAGCTGGGATTACAGGGGCACACCACCACGCCTGGCTAATTTTGTATTTTTAGTAGAGACAGGGTTTCTCCATGTTGGTCAGGCTGGTCTCAAACTCCCAACCTCAGGTGATCCGCTCACCTCAGCCTCCCAAAGTGCTGGGATTACAGGTGTGAGCCACCAAGCCAGCCACTACATGTCATATTAAGTCTAATCACTTTTCTATGCTTTTTAACTTAGCTTCAATTGTGAAAGAAGAAAATGAGTGAGACAGGCAGATATACAGAACAGCCAATAGCACAATAAGATGTGTACGTGCCACAAAACAGGCAGGGCTAGGTAAGGGAGGGTGAGAAACAAAGGAAGATGAATGAAGGGGTTGAGAGCTTGATTTTTCTATTAGACAGATCTAAGCTCAAATACTGGGCCTGCCAGTATCAGCTGCATGGTGTTGGGGAAGAAGCTTAACTTCTCTGAACCTCTTTCTCTCTCTCTGAGAGAGAGATATATATAAAAAATATATATATAAAATGATTATATATATCTCTATATATACACATATATATATGTATATATATATAATCATTTTTTAAAAGAATATATTTTAATTCAAGTAACAGCTAGAAACAATCATAAAAAACAAATTAGGTTGGGAGCAGTGGGCCAAGCCTGCAGTCCCAACACTTTGGGAGGCCAAGGTGAGAGGATCACTTGATGCCACGAGTTCAAGACCAACCTAGGCAACATAACAAGACCCTGGCTCTACAAAAAAATTTTTTTTAATTATCCAAGTATGGTGGTACACCTATAGCCCCAGCTACTCAGGAGGCTGAGATAGGAGTTCAAGCCTGCAGTCAGCTATGATTGCACAACTATACTCTAGCCTGGGGGACAGAGTGAGACCCTGTCTCAAAAAAGAAGAAAAAGAAACTTAAGAGAAAATCAGTTTGTACAAAATTGTATCAGGAGCTTCAGCTTCCCTTTTCCCTTCACTTCTGAACAAAACCCTTTTGAAAGCCTCCACCCTCAGTTTTGTGTGCCGTTTCAGAATAATTCCATCAGAAAGCTGGTATAAAGTACAACCCTTTCAAAGCATTAAGATGGGCCTCTGATGTTTAAGTTGGAGCAGATGATAGAAACTTTCCTGTTCTCAATAAAGTTTCTATTTTTTTTTATTTCTAAACAGGGTAAAGCTACTTTCTGCTTTTCTGTCTCCAATTATGACTACAGACCATGCTCAGACTGCAGGACACAACTCAATCGGCAGGTTGTGAAATCTTCGTCATGAATAATACCCCAAAGTTTCATGATGACCCAAGCACAGGGTATTTAGCTAAAAAGGCTCATCTTCAAATTTACTTGCATCTTTTTTTATGATACTTGCTTACTTTCAGGCATCTTTAGAATTGGTTAAATAAAGTCAATTTGGCATGGTTTAAAAACTTGCCCTTTTCAAAAAAACTTGTTCAAAACTTGCTCAATCTAGAACAGAACTCGAAAAAGCAGGGGAAAACCCAACTAATACAACAAAACCAACTTCTCTTGTTGAATGAAGCATAACCAAGTAGGCAGTCATGTCACAGGGCTAAAAAGATTTCAAGTACAGAGAAGTAAAAGGTATTTGTTCGTTCATCCATTTACTTTTCTCAGGAATATTGAGCGCCTAGTAAACACTTGCCACTATTCATGACTTGAAAACAAAATAAGCTCTTGTACATAGGGCACTTATATCCTAGTGGAAATAGCTGAACACACACACACACACGTATATAAAATGCAGAGGCAAGTGATAATATGTGCAATGAGATCTGAGTATGGAGGGACAAGGGAGGATAGTGGCAGTGGGAGGGAAGAGGAGGTATCATTTAAGCTAAGACCCGAATACGTGAAGAAAAATGTATTCATGCAGAAGAAACAGCAACACGAAGAACTTAAGATAAAGCCCTTTTCTGTACATCTGAGGAACAGCTGGAAGCCAGCATGAACACAGCAAGCAAGTCGAAGAGTAGGGGTGGAGATGAGATAGGCAAGCAGGGGACAGATCACGTGGCGCCTGAGAGACTGGCTTAAAAATTCAGGCTTTATTCTTAATGTAATGGAAAGCCACTGTCAGGGGAGAGGCGCACGGGAGCAGAGTCGGATATATAATCTCTGACTTCCATTTTTAAAGAGGAAACTGGCTGCTATTTTGGAAGCAAGGAGTCCAGGCTACTGCAACAGCACAGATGAAAGGTGATGGTGGATGTGGTAAGAAGTGGTCAGAGTCTGGATCTGTTTGAAGATATAGCCAGTTGGATTTCTTCAGATTGGATATGGGGTGTGATGTTATAAAAGAACAAGAGTCAATAACGACTTCAAATTTGGGAGCCTGAGCAACTGGCTGAACAATGATGCCATTTGCTAAGACAGAAACGCTGGGGAGATGAGGAGATGATTAGGAAGGGGTGGGGAGGGGGCAGGACTAAGAGTTTTGCTTAGAACCCAGTGAGTGTGACATGCTTATCAGAGCTACACTGGGAAATCCTGGGTAGATAGTTACTAAAATTTAAGGACAAGGTCAGGGTCAAGAATGTAAATATGGAAGCAATCAGCGTGCAGAAGGTATATGAACTTAATAACACTGCTAGGAAGATATTGTAGACAAAGAAAAGAAGACATAGAAGATGAGTCCTCGGATGTTCTAACATTCACTGATGACAATAATTAGAAAGACTGAGCACAGAAAAATGAGAAACACCAAGTGAAATAAAGAAAAACCTAAAAATGAAGGGTTCGAGAAGGAAGTTCTCACCAACTCCATCTAATGCTTTTTATAGACTGACGATATTTTCTTCAGACCACAGGGTAAATTCCAAATGCATCTGATACTGTTCCAGAGGCAATACATTCACTTATCGTCCCCTTCCTCACACAGAATGAAAAACATTAAACTGCCATGCAAAAAACTAATCCTACAATGAACTCCCTGGATTTTTTTTTTTTCCTTTGGAGACAGGCTGTCTCGCTCTGTCATCCAGGCTGGAATGCAGTGGTGCAATCATAGCCCACTGCAGCCTTGAACTCCTGGGTCAAGCCAGAATGAAATCTTATAATGAGACTAGCAACGACCTCCCTTCCTTTGAATGTTACGAAATGGTGGTATAACAAAATAACTCAAAATATTTCTTTCCTTGTTCACACATCTAGATCAAATTTCAATCTAGTGCAAAAACTTTTCATCAGGGTCCCAGCTTTGGTACTAACAAGTTTAAACACTAACTAAAAAGTATCCTAATCAAAAACATGACATATATTTTGAAGCACTGTACAATAAATAACCATCTGTATAATTTTTAGTATGCATGAACTACAGAAATGTAGGTCACATAAGAGAAGGTGATACTTTTATAAATTATCCTACAGAAGAAACTACTTCAAGATCTATTTCCTAGTCTAGCTTAAAGCATAACTCCATGTCATATTAAAATGTTTCCCTTTTTTAATACTTTAAATGGTTGATTGAGGCCGGACACAGTGGCTCACACCTGTAATCCCAGCACTTTGGGAGGCCGAGGCGGGTGGATCACGAGGTCAGGAGTTCAAGATCAGCCTGGCCATGGTGAAACTCCATCTCTACTAAAAATACAAAAATTAGCTGGGTGTGGTGGCGCATGCCTGTAATCCCAGCTACTTAGGAGGCTGAGGCAGGAGAATCACTTGAACCTGGGGAGCAGAGTTTACAGTGAGCTGAGATCACACCACTACACTCCAGCCTGGGCAACAGAGCAAAAAAAAAAAAAAAAAAAGTTGATGAACACTAACAATCACTAAAATACAATCAAATACATAAACCTAAAGTCTGCAATTGCTCAATAGTGTCCATCTGGCTGGGCATGGTGGCTCACAGCTGTCATCCCAACACTTTGGGAGGCCAAGTTAGGAGGATTGCTTGAAGCCAGGAGTTCAAAACCAGCTAGGAAACAAAGCAAGACCTTGTCCCTACCAAAAAGAAAAATTAATTGTCTGGGTGTGGTGGTGTGTGCCTATAGTCCCAACTGTCCCAGATGCTGAGGCAGGAAGATCGCCTGAGCACAGGAGTTAAGGCGGCAGTGAGCTCTGATCATACCATGCACTCTAGCCTGGGCAACAGAGTGAGACCCTGTCTCTAAAAAAGAAAATAAATAAAGTCTATTGGCAATTCTGTAACTTACACATATTTGATGATCATGTAGTAATATGGCACTAACATCACAGGAAAGAATTTGTGCTGGTGAACGGGAGCTGTATAGGATTTGTCATGTACGAAAAACAGCTAATCTTACAGCTTTCGGTGGAACAAGGACAAAGAGCCCATTCCTTTCTAATTCTAAATTCCTTAACAGTGATGAGCCACCTGGCCAGCGCCACTCCCAGGCAGCAGAGGATAATGACTAAGAGGGCAGGCCGTCGGTATTCAAATCCTCAGGCCAGCTCTTACAGCTTCTGGTGTTTCCTTGAGGAAATCATTTTATCTCTCACCCCTCTTTTCTCTCATTGGAAAAGATCCTCAGGTAATCATAGTCCTTCATTATAAGATACAAGGGTATAATGCACTAGCCACTTATCATGCATGTGGCAGTAACTCAAGAATACTAGTTGCTTTAGTTGTCATTTATTCAGCTTCTTTGCAAAAAACCTTCACTAGTAGGTAACTTACTATTCAAGTCAGCTTCTCTAGTGGAGGGCACTGCTATATTCATAGAAAGGTCTTCAAAATACTGAGTCAAAAGTCTCACAGTTGTTACCAGTTCTGCCCTCTGAATCCATACAAAAATTTCCTAATCTCTCCTACATGGCAATCCCATTGTGCTTGACTGACAGAAGGTCTAGTGCTGTCTACCAACATAAAACTGCACTCAAGCAGCAAACTCAGCATTCTGTATCCAGAAGTGAGAAGCAGTCTTTGGGCATACCACTGGGGTATTTCATAATCTTTGGCAAGGCTGTTCATAGGACTGTGCTGTGACTCATCAGAGTAGAACTTGCCAATGTCCATTTATTTAAGCAAAGCTGCAGGTTGAGTGTGTTAAACCTCCTTTTCAAAGTTGTGCGTATATGACAGCTATTATCCTTATTAAGAGCTTTGACTACATCAAATGTGTTTTTAAAGAAATACAACCAATAATTATTTAACACATTCTGAAACTAAAGTAAGTACAGGTATGCATAATTTATCACTTCCTCAGGCTCTAACACATTTTTGACAGTTAACAGGCTTAAGGAGATCCAGAAACATCAATTAAATAGGCCAACCTTTTGATTGAACACAAAATATTCATTCATTCAATGAGTATTTGGGAACGTTCTGTCAGTAACTGCAGGGCGCAGGAACAACATAAGCAACTCCACCTGGAGACGCTAACTCAAAGACAGAGTTCACCTGCAAGGTGCATTTCCTCCCAACTAAAAGGATTGGGCAATGTTGATGTCGCTTTGCTTTTCTTAACTAGCATTCACAGAGCTAGTGTCTTTCTAGAACTCAAATGCTGGTATGTTGAGAAGCAGTCTTAATAGGAAGGGGGGAGGTAAGTGGAGGGCTTAGTCTCAATAGCAGACCCTCCCTGCCCAAAGCACCCTTGGAGTTCAGAGAGAAAGAGAGCTAGAGCACTGCACAGAAAGACAAGAACCAACACAGATTGAATAAATCGGCACACTCCCCCCCCTCCAATCCAGGACACTATTCCTCTCTCCCTAAGCTTAGGAGAAGCTTTAAGGATTTGTGCTTTACAAATGGCTTAACAAACACCAAGGTTTCAAGGCTTCTTCACAAGGGCCAATTGTGACTTCATTGAGCCTTTTGTGGCTTTATTAGGAGGACACAGAACCCTACTTTACTCAGCTCCACCCTTCCTCAATGGAGGAAACCCAATGGGTCATCTGTTATAAAAATGTTTAAGATCACCAATAAATAATCTGGGGAAAAATTAGGACAACATGTGCCTTTCATCTACTACTCACTTAGAGGGAAAATACAAATAACAATTTCTAATTTGGGCCAGAATATGAGGAAAATGTTGCCCTCAACCCCTGTTCATTGTGCAAACTGCCACAAAGGTTTTAGAGGGTATCTTTGGTGATATGTATCAAGAACCATAAATCATTCATTTATTATTTTTCACTCAGTGGGTCCACTTCCCTGACTGGTTCAAGAATACTCTATTTATTCATTTACTTTTAGAGATAGGGTCTTACTCTGTCACCCAGGCTGGAGTGCAGTGGCACAATCATGGCACACCACAGCCTCTACTGCCCAGGCTCAGGTGATCCTCCCACCGAAGCCTCCCAAGCAGCTGAGATGCAGGTGTGTGCCACCTTTTTTTTTTTTTTTTTTTTTTTTTTTGGTAGATTTTTTGCTGAGTTGACCAGGCTGGTCTTAAACTCCTGGCCTCAAGCCATCCTCCCTCCTCAACCTCCCAAACTTCTGAGATTGCAGGCATGAGCCACCATGCCTGGCTGATACCCTGTTTTATTAAAGGTACAAGTTCTTTGTATTTTTCCTTACTTTATGAAAGAGGTCATTTCTAGCTTTCGGTGCATCAGTACATTGGAAGAATCCAGAATGACTGACACAGTGCTGGAATCCTCCCAGTTCCTCAGGAAACACTTTGACATATCTGTTTACACTTCCTGGAGTCAGGCTGTTCTAACGGCATTCCTGCCCAGGCTCCTATTTGTGTGAATCAGTTCTCTCCCAAGAGGCTTTCATGAACTCCCTCATCTCTTGCCACCCCTGTCTTTTCTAGGATCCTTTCTTATTTGCCATATAAAGATGCCGTGTTCAAGAAATCATAAAACACTGCATAAAGAAAAAAATGGGGCCAGGCATGGTGGCTCATGCCCTGTAATCCCAGCACTTTGGGAGGCCAAGGCAGGTGGTTCACTTGAGGCCAGGAGCTTCAGACCAGCCTGGGCAACACAGTGAATCGCTATCTCTACCAAAAGAAAAAAAAGAAAGAAAGAAAAGAAATACAAAAATTATCTAGGCATGGTGGTGCACACCTATAGTAGCAGCTACTCAGGAGGCTGAGGCAGGAGAATCACTTGAACCCAGGAGGCGAAGGTTGCAGTGAGCCAAGATCATACCACTGCACTCCAGCCTGGGCAACAGAGTGAGATCCTGCCTCAAAAAAAAAGTAAAAGAAAAAAATGAGATGACAAGTAGGCATTAAGACATTTCTTGGCCATTCACACCTACCTTGAGAAATCCATAATGCTAGAAATCAAAGAGTGGATGCTTACCAAAGGAGCGGAGATTGATGTGCCCTCTGGAAGGGAACCCTCTTGAGTGATAAAAAGTGCTCCGTATCTTTGGCCGGGCATGGTGGCTCACACCTGTAATCTCAGCACTTTGGGAGGCTGAGGGGGGCAGATCACGAGGTCAAGAGATCAAGACCATCCTGGCCAACATAGTGAAACCCATCTCTATTAAAAATACAAAAATGAGCTGGGCGTGATGGCACGCATCTGTAGGCCCGGCTACTCGGGAGCCTGAGGCAGAAGAATCGCTTGAACTTGGGAAGCAGAAGTTGCAGTAAACCGAGATCACGCCACTGCACTCCAGCCAGGTGACAGAGAGAGACTCCATCTCAAAAAAAAAAAAAACAACAACAACAAAAAGTGTTTCGTATCTCGACTGGGTACTGGCGACTCAGGCATATTGGTCTGACAAAACTCCTATATGGTATACTTAAAATCAGTGCATTTCACTGCAGATAAAACATGACCTCAGTAAGGTGCTTCAGCAAAAGTACTCTCAGCAACTCCTGGAAGCTATGCTGTATGCAACTTCAAGATTTCACACCTGACAAGTTAAAACAGGCCACAATGCCCCAGTCTAGTGGACAAATGGGTCAGCCCCACCGCAGCCTCAGCTCAAATGCTGCCTTCTCTGTGCACTTAACCTGACTTTCCAGGAAGACTCAGGCTGCCTCATCATTACCATCACATGCACTAGATGAACTTCACTATCTGACAGCACTGCTGTGTCTGTCTACACATCTGCTTCTCATGGGAGCTGCCTCTCTTTGAAGGTCCAGGTAAGGGCTAAGAATTTGGTGACTGAATCCATAAGCCCAGCAAGTGCCTGGCACACAGTAGGCACATAGTAGGTATTTTTGAGATGATTAAATGTAAGTCTCCATGAGGGAGATCATCAAGTGGAGGGCAGGAGCAGAGTAAGGTAACTCAGGAACGGCCTGTAATCCCAGCTGGGAGGCCGAGGCAGGCGGATCACCTGAGCTCAGGAGTTCCAGACCAGCCTGCCCAACATGGTGAAACCCTGTCTCTACTAAAAATACAAAAAATTAACCAGGTGTGGTGGCACACACCTGTAATCCCAGCTACTCTGGAGGCTGAGGCAGGAGAATCTCTTGAACCCAGGAGGTAGAGGTTGTAGTGAGCAGAGATTAGGCCACTGCACCCCAGCCTAGGCAACAGAGCAAGAAGAGGAAATGCTAAGTAAATAGACAAGTACACACTGGCGGATGAAGACACATCCTGCAGCAGGTCGCAACCAAACAACTGTAACCAATAAAGCTTGGCACACTGAAGCAAGTTTCCACTGGAAAGAGAATGAGTTCTGCTCCTTAAAACCTTTTTTTTTTTTTTTTTTTTTGAGATGGATTCTCGCTTTGTCATCCAGGCTGGAGTGCAGTGGCACGATCTCAGCTCACTGCAACCTCCGCTTCCCGGGTTCAAGTGATTCTTCTGCCTCAGCCTCCCGAGTAACTGGGATTACAGGCTTGCTCCTTCACACACAGCTGACTTTTTTGTATTATTAGTAGAGACATGGTTTCACCATATTGGCCAGGCTAGTCTCAAACTCCTGACCTCGTGATCCACCTGCCTCAGCCTCCCAAAGTGCTGGGATTACAGGCGTGAGCCACCGCGCCGTGCTAAAAATGCTATTTTTTAATGTTGTTAAAGCTGTAACTTTATTCGCACTTTCATTCAACAAGCATTCACCAGGCACCACACGAAGCACTCAGGCAATAAATAAGATATGATTCCTGCCCTCAGTCAGCTCACAGACTAATACAGAAAAACGAATAGAACTATACCACACAACGCAAAAAGAGAGATTTATGTGAGTAAGACAGGGGAGAAAGGAATGGATGGGCCTGGGAGGTTTGGTGATTTCGGGAAGGCTTCACATAAAGATTGATTTTAGCCCAAGTATGGAAGAATGAAGAGGCGTTTACTAGGTCAAAAAGGAGTAACAGGTATTCCATCCATACAAAAACATGGAGGTGACAAAACTGCATTCTGTGCAAGGAGAAACACAAGCAATGGATTAGGGAGCATCTGTTGCTCTACATCAGCATCCACTTAACTGGCACAACCACCAGGGGAGATTAAGAGGAAAAAAGACCTACAGGATTTAAATAGCAGAGTCCACACCTGAACGATGATTTGACTTCAGAACTGTACCCTTAATTGCTATGCTATCTGGCAGCCACACAAGTAGTTATGGAGAAAATGATTGAAAACCAAGATTAGATTGACAGGCAGGAACCAGATTATAAAGGGCCATGAAGGCTACACTCAGGGTTGTGGACTGTAAAATCTTTTTATAGCTCTCCAGAAAAAAAGGAATTAACAAAATCAGGTTTATATTTTGAGAAAAATGATTTTGACTACAACAGCTAGAGTAAGAATTGCTTTCTAACACTACAATTTTTAAACAAATATTAATCACAGTGTCTTTAATATCTGTTGATTGAAATTACACATTACCAAAAAATGCTTCCATGAATTCAGTAACATTTTCAAATGTATGTCTTTGTCACTCTATATACGTTTCAAAGTCAATAGCACAAATGCATAAGACCTGCAGCTAGAATAAGAATTGCTGTGTAACACTACAGTTTTTAACACATATTTATCATAGTGTTTTAATATCTGTTGATTGAAACTGTACTTAATTACCAAAAATACTTCCAATAGCACCAAAGGCAAAACAGTTAAAAGGTGATGAACAGCACATACGTGAAGGATAAAAATTGGGGCAGGTAGAGAAACAGATCAATTAGAGGTGATCAGTGTCAAACTTGGCGATGAGCTCAGGTTGGCATCCCTTACAAGGTGACAGCAATACTGAAAAAAACCAATCCAAAGATAACAGGAAGGGCAGGTGAGCAGGAGGGTGGTGAATTAAGTTATCCTGTTCTGCTCCAGCCATAAAAATTACTCTTGTATTTGAACCTCAACCTAGATAGCAACATTAACTTGCAGACTAGAAAGCTGTGACCTACCAGTGCAAAGTGCTACATACCTTAGTTTCAACCTCATTAGTATTTTGTCAAGACTTTCAGGTGACCCCAAACAGAGAGACAAAGGCAACTATTAGGCAGAGAAAATTAAAAGGTACTGCAGAAGAGGCCTAAAATTAGAGTCCCGGCTGTATTTTCTACCACTTCATCACCCACTGGGTAGCCTTGCTAGAATCAAGCTTCCCCTCTGCCTTTGCCTTCAAACCATTACTTGGTTTTAAACTGGTGTTTAATCATAAACCAGCCCTGATATATTATTAATGTTCCAAACAGCCTTTCCAATCACATAATAATCCGATATCATTACGTTATCTTAAAGGGTAGCACTCCTGCATTTGCTTTGAATTGGAAAATTAGCACCAGAAGACAAGCCAGTTTGTATATATACTCAAGTATATAAATACAATTTGAAATGAATAAAAACAAGATTCATAAAATGCTAATAATTGGCAGAATAACAACCACTAGCTCTTACCTCAATCTCCTCCACTCTAAAAAATAAACTTAAAATGTGGTTATGAGAATTACACATTAGCTATTTAAAATCACAGATGGAAAACTGAAATGGCAAGAAGATGTTGAAATGGAGTCCAGTCATCATTCAAAATTTTACAAGGTTATTGGAGTTAGTGACTTTGGGGCATTCAAAGCTGCAGCGAGAATAAAATAACAGATTACATCTAATACATACAGAATCTATACAATACATATGTATATATGTGCATACATATACAGTATGTACATTTAAAAACCCTTCTATATTTCAGTAATGTGTAAAGGAATAGGGCAAAATGTAGCAAGAATATTAGCAAGCAGGAAAAGGAATACAAATGCACATTGGAATCAACCTTTTATCTTCAAATTAGGGGTTCTTAAAGAGGTTGTGGTGATGACAGAGTCATTCATCCTGCTTCTTTTGGCAAGAACGATATTTTAAAATATGTGCTTTGGTGGCAAAGGCAAAGCTGACAAGAGAGATAAATGTGGACACTGGCCGCAGAAACAAAATAGCCCCAACAGTGAGCACGCTGTGGTCATTTCACATGCCCAGAGTATACTAAAACTATGTGAACATGTAAATTACTCACATATACACAATGAAGGCAAACATACTCTCTTGCTCCATGTGGCATGAAAAAAATTACTTAATTTTAATTTCATAAACTATATTAAAAGGATATAACAGGCCAGGCATTGTGGCTCACGCCTATAATCCCAGCACTTTGGGAGGCCAAGGTGGGTGGATCAAGAGATCAAGAGATTGAGACCATCCTGGTCAACATGGTGAAACCCCGTCTCTACTAAAAACACACACAAAAAAAAAAAAAAAAAAAAAAAAAAAGAGAGAGAGAAAGGATATGACAGCACCTTTAGGAAGATCCAGCTTTCTGCTAATGGTGAACAAAATACATTATAGAGGTGCCAACTCATTGCTGATAAACACCTTCACGTAGACTGCGATGAGAGTGAAGAGAGGCCACATGTACCATGCCCGATGATATCTTTTATCACAGTACACTTTCCCCTAGTTCATTACGTACAAATTTCTTGAAGAAACCCTACATAATTATGACCAAGCAGGGACAAAAAAGGAATTCTTCGTTTTCCAAAATCTGCATACTAAAAAAAAGGTGTGGAATCATTAGTATTCACGTTTCCTGAAACGAACACAAGGCATGCAGATGCAAACTCCACGCAGAAGCCATGTATGACCAAAACATGTCCCCACGTCTCCCCTTCTCCCTCCCTCAATCCCCAACACTCAAACACAAAATGGCAAGTTTGTTTTCTAAAATTATGCAGAATACACACTGCTAATGGAAAATTACAGTTGGAAGTCTTGGCTTTTCAAAGTTTATGAATGAGGGAAGTTATTTCTCTTAACTATATTGCTGAAATTTTTCCACTCTCATTTCAATTCAAAATAGCGTGTTTATTCGTCTCCCAACTTCCCATGCCCTCTTCTTTACATCTAAGTCACCTTCAGACCAGCTCAAAGTTTCCATCTAAAAAGACACTAAAAGCTTAGACCTCCCAACTGTCCCGTGGGTAATGCTACTCACATTTCACATTCCTTTATTTAGTGTAAGAAATGTAACACTGAAAGTTTATTCTTTCTTTCCATACACATATATGTATTTCTTTAAGGAAAAATAAAGTATTTTCAAGTATTGTTCGCCTTGGAATTCGTAAACCTGTTGTTCTTTTCCATGACATAAACTTTAAGACTAATTCGACGTTTTAAATACGTTGATTAAACCAGCACGTGGCATCAATAACTCCTAAATGACTGCAATGCTGGTGCATGCCACAATTTTCAACAGTTGTTCCTGATTCACATCTGCTTGGAAGACTTTTGCCTCGTTTTAAAAGTCATCTTTTCGTCCGGTAGAATAACAGCTAGAAGTCCTGATGTTAAGCTTCTACAGATAAATGTAGCCCCAAGGCGTGGATGAAGAGACCAGCTCTTTTTCAGGGGGAAAGAAGGGAATGGATGATCTTGTCTGTGAGGCACAGCTGGAAGGATAACAACTCTCAATGAGTGACCCTAGGATCTCAGTCTCATCAAAGCTGAAAATGAAGCAGCACAACGCCGGGCCCCTACCCCCTGGAGCTTGGATGAGGTTGCAGAGAAATCATCCTTCCAGGTGCTCCTCCGGTGTGTTACCTCCTCCACCTGCCCTCCCATCCACCCTTCTTTTCCGCTCCCCCTCCACACTGAATACAGTGGCTTCTCAGGTATAGGTCGAGCATCCCCACTTCTAGGCACCCCGAGGAAATGCACCCGAGTGCCCTGGCCCAGCTCTGCACCACGCGCTCTGGGCTGTGACCCGCAGGGAGAGGCCCCGGACGCGCAGGGCCGGCACCCGACGGGCGAGCGCTCACCTCTGCCCTAGGAAGCCAGTGACAACGTCGGGGGCCGGGGGTTAGGCAGCACTAATCAAAGCGGGACGTTTAGAGGCAGGAGAGGCAGAACCCGCAGAGTCCCCAGAAGAGCACAAGCAGCTTCTTCGCGCGGGCTGGGTCACCCAAGGAGGTTAAAGTGCAAAGTGTCCGGGCCTGCAGTCACGTAGCGACCGCCGCCCCGAGGCAGCCAACACCTGCGGAGGGGAAGCATGAAAGGCACTCACCTCCACCCATCTCTGAGCCTCAGCGAACGCCACGGAGCAGTCGGCCTCCGCCTCCTCCAGCCCTTCCATGGCTAGGACAAGGGAGGGGGAGAGAGACTCAGTGGGTGCCTGGAGGGGCGGGGGTGTCCCCGCGCGTCTGGGCCCCACTGGCGGGGAGGATTCGCGGGCCGCCGCCAGACTCCGGCTGCGAGGGCGCCCGGGCTCTCGTTGCCTTTGTTGCGTTCTGCAGTTCGCCAAGGTCTCGAACTTAAAAGAATGTGAAGACCTGGCGTTCTCTAAACTCCTGAAAGCGACCGAAGGTACGCGGGGACCCGGGCAGCCTGGCAGGACGCGGGAGGCGAAGCGGGCGCCCAGAGGCAGCGCGCGGCTCCGGCCCCGACGACAGTTTGGACTTCAAAAGTCGCAGCGCCGGGGCCGTCCTCCCCGCGGTGGCCCCGCCCCGGCCCCCCCTCCCCCGCCGCCCGGCCGGGGCCCGCGGAGTCGCCGCTTCCGTCCGCCCCTCCCGCTGCTCCCCGGGGCTCCCGGCCGCGGCAGTCTCTGCGGTCAGACTGTCTGGCCCGAGGGATGCCACCGTCCGCCAGGCTCAGCTTCCCGCGCCGCCCACCCGGGCCGCGGCTCAGCACCGAGGGAGATGCGCCGCCGCGCCCGCACCCCTCCCGCACCCGCCCCGCTGGCCGCCGGCCCGCCCTCCCTCTCCCGGGCCCCTGAGAGCTGCACCCTCCCGGCTAGCGGCCGCTCGGCCCGCCTGACATACCAGGAATAGCAGCACACAATTGCACCTTTCCCGGCCAAGAAACATCCCCCGCGGGGGAGCGCGGCCCGCCGCCCTCACCTGCCGCCGCGCCGGCCGAGCCCGCTCCGCGCTCTCCCTCCGCGATCCGGCCCTGCCGCCAAGTGCGCGCCGTCCCCTCCCGCGCTCCAGCCCACTGCGGCCGCCCCGCTCACCCGGCGGCAGAGGAGAGTCTTGGCCTTAGCACGTGCGGCCGCTTCCGCGGAGTCCGGCCCCGCTCCGCCCCGCTTCCAGGTGGGTGCGGTGGTGGAAGGAGGTCCCCGCCCCTCCACCCTGGCTCGACGCCGAGGGTTCGAGGGAGCGGGAGGGAACCTTGCATTCCCCACTTCCCGCCCGCTCAGCCCAGTCCAGGCCCTGTGACCGCCCTCGCGATGAGCGTCAAAACTCCCACCCTTCGTGTTTTGAGGACATTCAGGGGACAGCGAGGTGGCATGTTATTCGGTATCCGCAGCGGCCCTGGGTGGGTGTGCAGGGCCGTCGGGCGGGAGGCGCACGGGTCGGCTTGTGCGGGTTTTTCACACGGTGCTCAAATCAGGTGTGCAAAAAGGAGTCTGCTCGTCTGTCTACGCTCCCTGGGCCACGCCACGCTCCTGAGGCACTGTCCAGGCCACAGGTTGATGGCTCCATGTTTGGAGGAAAATAAAGACCGGTTCTTACTCTGCTGAAACGAAAGCAAACCCTGTTCTTATTTTTCTGGTTGTTTACTTTTTGTGAAGAAAAACATTAGATATAGAGCAGAGGCTAGTAGAATAAGTGTTATCTAAAACCTAGGGTCTATATATAACAAGTGTTTACATTTTGCCTTATTTAATTCATCACCTCTTCTGCTGAAGGGTTTTATTTTTTAATTTTTTAAATTTTATTTACTTGTTTGTTTTTTAAGAGACAGCTCTGTTGCCCAGGCTGGAGTGCAGTGGCGCCATCATAGCTTGCTGTGACCTTGAACTCCTGGGCTTAAGTGATCCTCCTGCCTCAGCCTCCCAAGTAGCTGGGGCTACAGACAAGTGATACCACACCCAGCTAATTTCGGTATTTTTTTCTAGAGAGAGGAGTCTCGCTGTGTTGTCCAGGTTGGTCTTTAACTTTGGCCTCAAGCAGTCCTCCTGCCTTGGCCTCCCAAAGTGCTAAGCCATCACACCTGGTGATCAGTTTTAAAGTAAAGACAGACACCCCTAAATGGTACAATAAACATATCATTTTTAAAAGGATGCTTTCCTATATAACCATAATTCATTTTCACACCTAACTAAAACTAACAATAATTATCAACTCATATCACATTCTTCCAACTGACCCAAAAATGTCTTTTACAGCTGACTTAGTCAGACCAGGATTCAATCCATGACCACCCAGTTTGAGTACATCTTTTTTCACCCACAAGAGACTCCTCCTCCTCCCCACTCCCACTTTTTCTTGAAATGACATTGCCTTATTGAAGAAACCAGACTGTCTTCTGGATTTATCATAGGCTTCTTTGTGGTGTCTTCAGCATATTTCTCTTCTCTCTGTACTTCCTGTCCTCTGGAATTTAGCTCTCAAGGCTAGATTGGAACCTATCTCTTCTGAGTAAACAGTTCACCGCCCACATTTTTCCAGATTGGAGTGGTGGTTTTTGTTTGTTAGGTTCATTTTTGTTCAACCACTTTTTATTGGCACTGTCTATAGTCCGTGGGTCTGTTTAGAAAAGCTGACAAGCTTTAGGAATACAACTGCTCCTGCTGAAATGGAAGTCACTGACTGGACCACCTATTTGCCTCTTGGCTACACTCTGATCAGGCCAAACCCTAAAAGAAAATGGAATGATGAAAAAAACAGAAGATATTTCTCTCTTGTTGGCTATTCAAAAAACTTTTAAGTGCAGCGGGGTGTGGTGGCTGACGCCTGTAATCCCAGTGCTTTGGGAGGCCAAGGCAGGTGGAGCATGAGGTCAGGAGTTCGAGACCAGTCTGGCTAAAATGGTGAAACCCCGTCTCCATTAAAAGTACAAACATTAGCCGAGTGTGGTGGCACATGCCTGTAGTCCCAGCTACTCGGGAGGCTGAGGCAGGAAAATCGCTTGAACCAGGGAGTCGGAGACTGCAGTAAGCCGAGACCATGCCACTGCACTCCAGCCTGGGCAACAGAGCAAGACTCCATCTAAAAATAAAAAAAGGATGGATGCGGTAGCTCACCGCTATAATCCCAGCACTTTGGGAGGCTGAGGTGGGTAGATCACAAGGTCAAGAGATTGAGACCATCCTGGCCAACATGGTGAAACCTCATCTTTATTAAAAATACAAAAATTAGCCAGGCATGGTCGCACATGCCTATAGTCCCAGCTACTCAGGAGGCTGAGGCAAGAGAATCACTTGAACCTGGGAGGAGGTTTCAGTGAGCGGAGATTGTGCCACTGCACTCCAGCCTGGTGACTGAGCAAGACTCCATTTCAACAAACAAACAAACAACAAAAAAAAACTTTTAAGTAATTAGTGAATACTTCATATGTGCTAGATATTATAAGTGATACAACATTTTAAAATTCTAGACGCTGACTCCTATGCACTATTCAGTCCAGTAGGACATTCTGCAAGCTTCATGGGATTATTATTACTAGAGTTAATATATACATACATTACACCTTTCAAAGCCACTGCTGTGTAAGTAGCTTTGGGGGCAGCAGCCGAGAATGTTAAGAAGCGCACAGGCTTGGGTATCTGAATGCCTTACATTAGCAAACTACCAGAATCACTAATCTTCAATTTCTTCATCTGAATAATGTGATAATACTTCAAAGGATTGTTGTGAGAATTAAATATGATGGTGGATATAAAAGCCCAAGGTATTGCTGAGCATAGAGTAGACACTCAATAAATGAAGGTTGAAGGTTATTTCCCTTTGGTCTCTTTTTTTAACAGTGTGTCAGGTTTTTCCTAAAAAATGGGTATTTCACATACTTGTTCAAATAGCTATAAGAAAAGGCTGTAGGGTTTTGCAAACCCTGTTTCAAGTCAGCTTAGGCACCAATCACTGCTGGGCCTCTTTAATGTTGAAAGTTTCCAACTCAGAAGACCCAGATATAATTCTTAGCCTCCTAATATCAGTCATTAGAGCGTTTTACCCTTCTGGAAAGATTTAGAGAGCTCTATAGAGAAAGCTCTATAGAGAAAGTTACAATACCTGCCTTCGGAGTTTGAAATGAAATTCACAACAATAAAACATCAAAATTTGTATTTATTTTCCAAAGGAATTGAGGTACTTTTCAATATTTAAAAATATAAAACAGTATAATTGTATGTATGCATTAGTGATGAACTCTTGATGGGAGAAAGGGGTACAATCTTTCTGGAAGATCACTTGGCAGTAAATATAAAAAGATTTTCGAATACCCATGCTCTGTCTCAGCAATTCCACTTCTTGGAATTTATACCAAGGACCTGTGCCAACATATATGCACTGAATGAGTGATGGTGGTAGGCACAGAATGAGTGACGGCGGTAGGCACAGAGACGTCCCATAGGAGCTTCATAGGAGGATTTGCTTCACAGGAGGACTTGCTACCCAGCAAGGGAGAGTGTGGTCAACAGATACCCCCAGCTATCAGCCCCTTCAGGGTTGGCCTCAGCTGCAGAGTGCAGCCTCACCTGAGGTCCCTCCCCTCCCAGGGAAGCCCTCATCTGGTCAATGAATGGCTTAAGATTATAAAAACCCAGCCATTTCCACCCAATGAGACGACACTGGGGTCTGCTGTAGACCCTGGGGTTTGCTGAGGCTGCGGGACTGTACCACAGTTCACCTTCTCCCTCGCCCATCCCTGCTCCTTCCCTCTTCCCTTCACAGGGATCCAGCCCTAGTTAATATCTTACACCACCAATGCCATTTCTGTCAGCTTCTGAAGACTCAACTTGTGATGGCATTAAGCATGACTTGTTAAGAATGAGAACCCCAGCCGGGCGCAGTGGCACATTCCTGTAATCTCAGCACTTTGGGAGGCCGAGGTGGGTAGATCACGAGATCAGGAGGTCAAGATGATCCTGGCCAACATGGTGAAACCCCAGCTCTACTAAAAATACAAAAATTGGCCAGACGTGGAGGCCAGACGTGGAGGATTACATGCCTGTAATCCCAGCTACTTGGGAGGCTGAAGCAGGAGAATTGAACCAGGCAGTCAGAGTTTGCAGTGAGCCAAGATCGCACCACTGCACTTCAGCCTGGTGATAGAAGGAGACTGTATTCAAAAAAAAAAAAAAGGAATGAGAATCCCAAAGCTACCAAAAGCCCCAACAATAGAGATAGTGGAGTAAAGGATGGCTCCTCCATAGAGTGAGATATTGTGCAGTCATTAAGAATGTAAACGGAGGCCAGGCACGGTGGCTCATACCTGTAATCCCAGCACTTTGGGAGGCCAAGGTGGGTGGATTCCTCAAGCTCAGCAGTTCTAGACAAGCCTGGGCAACGTGGTGAAAATCCATCTCTACTAAAAATACAAAAATTAGCTGGACATGATGGTGCACGCCTGTAATCCCAGCCACTTGGCAGACTGAGGCATGAGAATTGCTTGAACCCAGGAAGCAGAGATTACAGTGAGACGAGATCGCACCACTGCCCTCCAGCATGAGCAACAGAGAGAGATTCTGTCTCAAACAAAAAGAATAGAAAAGAAAAAAATGTAAAAGGACATTCCGTGGCACAGGGAAAGAATTAAAATATATTGCAAAGTGAAACAAAAGCAGTGTATAAGGCACCTTTGTTTGGGTTTGTACTTTTAAATGTATAATTTTGGCCACATAGAAGAATTTGAGAAAAACATCACTAAACTTTTAACAGTGGCCATTTATTTTCAATTTGTTTTGTTTTATTTTGTTTTTTGAGACAGAGTCTCACTCTGTCATCCAGGCTGGAATGCAATGGCACTCACTGCAACCTCTGCCTCCTGAGCTCAAGGGATCCTCTCACCTCAGCCTCCCAAGTAGCTGGGACTACAGACATATGCCACCACACCTGGCTAAGTTTTGTGTTTTTTGTAGAGACAGTGTTTCATCATGTTACCCAAGCTGATTTTGAACTCCTGAATTCTAGCAATCCGTCTGCCTCAGTTTACCAAAGTGCTGGCATTACAGGCGTGAACCACTGTACCCAGCCGCCAACAGTGGCTATTTCCAAGTGGAGATTTTGTGCTTCTCTCTCTTTTCCAAGTGTTTTTGCAAAAGACATGTATATTACCTTTATAAATGAGAACATCTGTATGACACAGAAATACAATTGGCTTTCCATATGTGCAGGTTCTACGCCTGCAGATTCAACCAACTGTGGATCTAGAGGGCAGGGAGTGACAGAAACAATAAAAAAGAGCAATACAATTAAAAATAACACAAATGCTAAAAAATACAGTATAACAACTATTTACATAGTGTTTACATTGGATTAGATATTGTAAGTAATCTAAAGATGATTTAAAGTATATGGGAGGACTATGTAGGTTTTATGCAAGTACTGTATCATTTTATATAAGGGACTTGAATCTGTGGGGTTTTGGTATGAACAGGAGTCGTAGAACCAATTCCCCCAAATCCTGAGCGATGACTGGATGCCCAAATTTGACTTTCTACGTCATCCCACAACCTTCAATCTCCTCCTTCCGTTCCTGACTTGGTAAATGGTACCATGCCTAAAATTTGAGGGTCATGCAGGACCTTTTCGTCTCTCATCCCAATGCCAAACCCATTCCCAGTCTTGTCAATTCTATTTCTACTACCTTAGTTCAGTCTCTCGTTAGCTCTCAGCTAGATTTCAGAAACAGTATGACCTCTTGAAATCTCTTAAATCACCAGCACAGTCCCCACTCCTGACCCAATTAACCCCTCTTTAAAGGGCTCCCAGTGGCCTTTAAAAACCATCTGACGTTGGCCAACACATTAAGTGGTGTCCTTCGGGATCTGCTTCTGCCCGTTTCTCTAACCGCATCTTGACCTGTGCTTCTCCCTTTTCCAGAAATGTGTTTCTCTCCCTCCCTTTGCCTCGCTTTCTCTGACCTATTCTTCCAGCTTCAATTCAGCCCTCTTCCTTCTCAGAATTCAAAAAAACTTAGCAGGTCCTCCTGAGCGAGGGGAGGCATATCTTCTTTATGCAATCATAGCCCCTTTCACGCGGTATTATATTGCCTCTTTTCCTCATTGAACCTTAAGCAATTTAAGAGGGCGTGGCTTGGTGCCTGACACATATCCAATATTCAACAACTGTTTATTAACTGGACTGTGTATATGTAAAACTTATAACAATGTACAGAATTAATAAAGCATTGATAAGAGCATAGTAGAAAATATCCTTGCTTAGTGTCACTGATACAAGAATTTCCTTACAGCAGGGTCTCTCAACAGAAGGACAATTGACAACCCGGGTCAGATAATTCTTTGCTATGGTGATTTTCCTGTGCATCGTAGGATGTTTAGCAGGATCCCTGGCCCCTACTCACTAGATGCCTGCAGGATCCCTGTAGAAGTGATAATGAAAAATGTTTCCAGACACTGCCAAATGTCCCCTGGGGGCAAATCACACACCCCCACCTCACCCCCATTGAGGACGATATTCTACATAGAGAAACTGGCTTTGTTAGGATATACTTTTCCATAGTAAAAGTGAATCTTAGGCCCAAGTTTCTTGCAGCAAGTAGCAGGGTAGGGTGGAGAGGGGTTAGGATGAATTGGGCAGAAAAAGGCTAATCTGTGTTGTAAAGGAAGACGGAATGGGGCTGAATGGTAACTGGGCAGAGGTTATGAGAGAGGAGGCCCTGTTGGCTGGAAATAATTGAAAGAAGAAACATACGGTAGGAATTCTTCTGATAAAAGAACTGAATGTTGTACTGTGATTGGTTATGATTCAAAAAATTACCTGCCCTTATAAGTTCAGAAATAACCAACATATGGAATATGTGTGTATTTCTCATGCTTACATGACGGCTTATTTAACACAAAGAAAGACTCCTAGAAGGTAGATTAAAAGTATATTTAATAAGAATTATACTTATCCTATCTCTATCCCATTTCTACCCACAAAAAATACATCCTTCAGTGTCAGTAATAAGAAGGTATGTCATCAGTACTTACATAATGGTATTCAGACGGGAAGGTTCAATTCTATAATTGGAAATCAAAGCCAGAGAAAAAAGAAGCCAACATGCTACAGAAAATGATTAAGAAATGAACATAATAGGGGAAACATGGATGCACCAGAAAGCAGAAGGAGAAAAACAAAGTGAATCCCATATCATAACACTCATCTAAAAAGAAGACAACCCTTCAGGAAGTTTCCAGTGCAGCTTTAGGATGAGGAATGCTTCACCCAGTGGACTAAGGCAAGGGTCCTAAATTTGTCTTCTGAAGCTACTGGACTGTCAACTGAGAAGGGATAGATGAGAAGCCCTCAAGTTCTTATCGACCTTCGTCTCATGTACACAGACATCTCATTAAGAGATCAACTGAGATGGTAACTTTCAAAACATGGGACCAACCCTATAATTTGAAAAGCAGTTGGTTGTTTTCTCCCTACTGTAAAGATCTGAAGAGTTTTTTTTTTTGAGTTTTTTTTTTTTTTAACAAGTAGAGGGCTTTCCTATCATTGAACTTAAATCATTTAACATAAATCCAAAACCTTTTTTAAAGGTCCCCCATTCTAGCAAAAATTACAAAACCACATTTTAATTCTCTAAGTGATAGCAGTGAGATCAAAAGGACTTACCCTAGAATTAGCTTTAAAATAAACTATTGCAGCTTCTGGGAAAGAGGAAAGAGAGAATGTGTGTTTACTAAGCTTCTCTTCCTGAAGCCCATGAAATGAAAAAAAAATAAACTCTGTGTTTTCCCTAGAAGGATATCTTTAGTAAGGACAATCAAAGATGAAAATAGTCAATTCCAGTTTTTTCTAAAATATATTTGTGTGTGTGTGTGTGTGTGTGTGTGTGTGTGTGTGTGTGTGTGTGTCTTTTGGTAGAGAATTTCTACCTGATCACTCATTAACTTTATTTGATAAGAGACATAACCTTACTCTCAGTTCAAACTGTTCTACTATAAAGGCAGGGAAAAATATTTAAGCACAGTATGCACTGAATTATTAATACAGATGCTCGTCAACTTATGATAGGGTTACATCTGATAAACCCATTATAAGTAGAAAATATTGTTAAGAATTTAACCTAGCAAACATTATAGTTTAGTCTAGCCCCCTTAACCATCCTCAGAACACGTACATTAGCCTACGGTTGGGCAAAATCATCTAACACAAAGCCTATTTTATAATAAGTTATTGAATATCTTATGTAATTTATTGACTACTGTACTGAAAGTGAAAGACTGACAGTATGGATACTCTTAAGTATGGTTTTGGCTAAATGTGTATCTCTTTTGCATCATCGTAAAGATTAAAAATTGTAAGTTGGAGACCACCTGTTCTTTAGAATTGTAATTGCAATTCTTGTTTACATTCTGAAATTGGACTCAGAGAGGAAAGAAGCCATATATTATAGGAAATTTATACTTCCTATAAAGGTTTAAACTCCTATTTTTATAATAACCCCCTTTTTCCCTGTATTCTATGACTACTAAGTGGATACCAGTAATATTTTAGCTTCAAAAAGGAAAGAATAGTATCCATGGTCAACAATAATGTATCGTACACTTGAAAATATATTGGCCGAGTACACTGGCTCACGCCTGTAATCCCAACACTTTGAGAAGTTGAGGTGGGCAGATTGCTTGAGCCCAGGAGTTCAAGACCAGCCTGAGCAACATGGCGAAACTTGGTCTCTATAGAAAATATCAAAATTAGCCGGGTGTGGGGACATGCAACTGTGGTCCAAGCTACTTGGGAGGCTGAGGTGAGAGGATGGCTGGAGCCCAGGAAGTGGATGTCACAGTGAGCTGAGATTGTGTCATTGCACTCCAGTCTGGGTGACAGAGTGAGACCCTGTCTCAAAAAAATTAAAATACATATATATATATATATATATATGTTTAGAGGGTAGATGGTATGGTTTGGCTGTGTCCCCACCCAAATCTCAACTTGAATTGTATCTCCCAGAATTGACATGTGTTCTGGGAGGGACCCACAGGGATTTAAATGATTCATGGGGGCAAGTCTTTCCCAGGCTATTCTCATCATAGTGAATAAGTCTCACGAGATCTGATGGGTTTATCAGGGGGTTCTGCTTTTGTTCTTCCTCATTTTCTCTTGCTGCCACCATGTAAGAAGTGCCTTTCATCTCCCACCATGATTCTGAGGCCTCCCCAGCCATGTGGAACTGTAAGTCCAATTAAACCTCTTTTTCTTCCCAGTCTCAGGTGTGTCTTTATCAGCAGCATGAAAACAGACTAATACAGTAGATCTAATGTTTATCATAATAAAATTTTCAAAAATGTTTTTAAGGAAAGGATTAAAGACTACAGGACTGACTGGCCTGGATACAAGAGACCCAAGTTGTATTCCTAGGTTTACCATTATTGTTAATCTGGGCCTCCCTTGTAAGAGCACAGCAATCTTAAGCAAATCTCACCCTCACCTCTACACAGTGTGAAGAAACCTTACAAAAAGCTATGAAATGAAGTTTTTGGCTGGTCTTCAGAGCTTCAGCATGGTCATGAAACCTTGTGTGTACCAAGACAGATCTGGTACTCCCTCAAGAGTTGAAAATAATCATGAGAGAAAAAGGAAGTCTTGGAGCCAGCTCCATCAGAAGATTCTCTATGAAACAAGGTAATGGAGTTTCCCTGAACATGAAGATAAGTTTAGAATTCTCATAGGGATCATGAACAACACCAGATGATCTCTAAGGTAAACCATGAAAGTCTCCCACAAGCTCTTGGACTAGGAATGTTTTATCCATTACTCTATTATAAAACTCTTTGGCCCCTATGGACAGAAATAGAACAGTGAGGCCAAACTACTTCAATCTCATGTAACTGAAATTATGAAAAAACAAATCCATAACCCTAGGGCTTTCTCTAGACAAAGGGAGAAGACATCTATCTACAGCTTCGTTTGTGCTTATTGAGAAAATCAACTGGAGAGGAAGCCTTGCCTAAGACTTTAATATGAATCAAACACACACACACACACACACACACACACACACACACACACACACACATACTGCTGGACCTTCACATGGTTAAAGGGCTATCAACTTCTGTTATTTAAGGAAGTGCAGTCACAGTCTCTATTTGACTTCTATGGAGATAGGTCTCTGGGCATGGTCTAGATAATCAGAAGAATATGAGAAGAAATGCCTGAAATAATGCTACATAAATACAAAAGGCTATTTATTGTGGAAAAGAGAAGTTATTTGCTAGACATAGTTTCCTTAGAGAAATATCTCTGTCCCTTAATATGTGTTCAGACTGTCCAATCCTTGAGAATAACTGTTTGACCTTGGGAGATCTTGTGTGAATGTGTTTTATTCAAAAGGCACTCAGAGAAGACCAAAAGAAATCAGGAAGAATAAAAAAGGCCATGGTTACTTCCTACTGGCTGAGAAACCTCAACACAGGCAGCATTTCTCACACTGACCACCATCCTATATTTTTGTGCTATATATATTCACCACTGTTCCCACCACGTCTACAACTCAGATTCTAGAATATGTAATCCTGTGTGGATCCTTGTGTCTAAGGGTGTTGATATGGTTTGGCTGTGTCCCCACCCAAATCTCATCTTAAATTGTACCTCCTACGATTTCCATGTGTCGTGGGAGGAACCTGGTGGGAGGTAATTGAATCATGGGAGCGGGTCTTTCTCATGCTGTTCTCGTAATAGTGAGTAAGTCTCACGAGATCTGATAGTTTTAAAAATAGGAGTTTCCCTGTACAGGTTCTCTTCTCTTGTCTGATACCATGTGAGATGCACCTTTCACCTTCCACCATGATTGTGAGGCCTCCCAGCCACGTGGCACTCTAAGTCCATTAATCCCCTTTCTTTTGTAAATAGCCCAGTCTTCAGTATGTATTTATCAGCAGCATGAAAACAGACTAATAACAGGTGGGGTTTCCCTGAACATGAAGTTCTAGTAAGTTCCAAAGTGAAACCAAGTCCTTCAGGTAGTGAGTAAAATATTCTTAAAGTACAGGAAATTGGCCCTATGAAACATTTATGAAAGGTGCTATCTCCTACAAATGAGAGCAGGTGGATCTTGGCATAGAGCAGAGATGCTAGGAAGCTAGATAAAGCTGCAAAGGATTGAATATTTTTGCCTTAGATTTTGGAAATAGTTATATTCAAAATACAGGTTTATAGTAGTGGTGGGATTGCTGTAATCTAAGTTTCTCCTGAAGTGTGGAAACCTTCAGTCAAGGTGGAGACATAGCTCTACCTTATGGCACCTTGGAAGATATGCCAACGCCCAACCAGAGGCAAAGTGCTCCCCGGAAAGGATCACTGTCTGTCATAGATGAGGAGACTGAAACAGAAATTGACAAGTCAGCAGAAGCAAACCATTGAATGAGAGATGGCTGGAGATATGTACACCCTGGATAATCCATGAGATACTGGAGGAAGACTGGGATGGTCATTCAAAGCATTCTATTTGAAAATTAAAGGAGATGTAACTCCAAAAGGTTAAATAGTTAGGAATATCAAAAAAAAACACCTGTTTATTATGTGTTACAAATTGACTGTATTCTCCCACTAGTAGAACAGGCTGGGAGAAACGGCATTACCCATCATTTCACCTTCCAAAGTTTCATTCCTAGTTACACCACAGTTAGATTTTCAGTAATTTTTATCTCCCTATAACATTCCTAAAAACAAATCTAAATCGGCAAATTTCAGTAAGCAAAGTTTTCATTGTTTTGAAAGAAATTTTTTACTTGATGATACCTAAAATAAATTACCAGTTTAATTCTTTTTTTAATGCTTGGTTGGGCACAGTAGTTCATGCCTATAATCCCAGCACTTTGGAAAGCCAAGGCAGGCGGATCACTTGAGGTCATGAGTTCCAAAGCAGCCTGGCTGACATGGAGAAACCTCATCTCTACTAAAGTACAAAGATTTGCCTGGCATTGTGGCATACACCTGTAACCCCAGCTACTCTGGAGGCTGAGACATGAGAATCGCTTGAACGTAGGAGGCAGAGGTTGCAGTGAGCCTAGATTGCACCACCGCACTCCACCCTGGGCAACAGATCAAGACCCTATATCAAAAAAAAAAAAAAAAAAAATGCTTTGGCCTTTCTGATTCTGCCTTAGAAAATACAGAAAAATATTACCTTAATGAGAATAGTCCTTCCCGAATTTGTTCAATCCTCAAAATTATATCTGTGTAAAAAGTAATGACTAGGAAAGTTAAAAAAAATACAGAAATAAATGAAAAGTAATCACCAATTATTTATTGAGCAACAACAAATATTTTACTGAGCTTCCAAAGCATAATACTGTTTACTAGAGATGCCAAAATAAATAAATGCTGGTCCCCAAAAGAGTCAAACACAAGAAAATACTAACAATATTTTAAGTTTAATTTAAATTTTAGAGACACTTAAAATTATTTTTGCTTTTCTAGTGGTTTGCAAGAATTATCATTTTTAAAATAACTGCAACATCAAAACTAATCTTTCATTTTAGTTTCAACAAAATAATTTTATAGTAACATTTTGTGCTTGCAAAATTCTTTGCCAAAGAGGTATTTTGTTCATTAAGTCCTAGTGGTCTAAGAGAAGCTTATTGAATACTAAACCAAAAAAGCAGGAGTTATTAAATTTAAGATCTGCTTTCAGTTGGTATCCTGATATATTCAGCCAACACAATAAAACATAATAAAATCTTATGAATAAAAAATTATTGAAAATCAAAACCCTTTAGTGTGCTCTACGTTTACTGCCAGGTGCACTGAATATATCTAATGTGAGGTTAGGAGAGTGGTCGTAAATCAATGTGACACCTCGCCCTAAGCATCCATTCCTGGTTTGATCCCTTGAAAGGTGCTCTAAACTTATAATTCTTAAAGTACTTAAAGACATCATCAGAGTAGAAACATTTTAATTATGCAGGTAGTACTTATGGACAATTACAAGATTGAGAAAAAGAATAAGTAAAAAAAATTTTCAAAGCAAATTCCAGCAGGACTTGATAATACTGGACACACAAACCTAATGTGGCTTTGAGTAGCAGCTCAGTCGATGTTTCTGCATGCACTTATCATGTTGCATGTAAAAGCGCCTTAGAAACTACAGTGTGTCTTATGCTGTGACAATATTTTCTCCTGCCAAGGCATATTCTATCAGTGCAAGGAATCAACAATGATTACAAAATTGATGACAGGGAGTTACAAATTTCCAGTCTTGTGGTTACTGACAATAAAAGTTGAGGTTGAAAATTCCTGGGAGGGGATGGATACCCCATTCTCCATAATGTGGTTACTACACATTCCATGTCTGTATCAAGGTATCTCATGTACCCCATATGCATATGAACCTACAAAGTACCCACAACAATTTTAAATGGAAAAAGTGAAAACAACAACAACAACAAGAAAATGCCTGGGGAGAGACTACAAAGTTGACTTAATTTTATATCAGTTGCCGTATTTACTTCTTGCCTTCCTACTGACCTCCTCTTTTCCACCTACATGTGTTCCCAAAGAAAAGCCAAATGGAGATGCTCTGCCTTAGTTCTTTCAAAGTAGTAATGTAAAAGTATCCAAGGAACTGTTATTACCTTTTTTTTTTTTTTGCTTCAGACTCTGTCCCTGAGACACCGCCCACCCACACAGATGCAGACATGAGCACATACCAGTTGCCTCAAATTTCCAGAGCTCTAAGCTTTGTTCTCTGGAAGAGGACATCCAACTGTAAAATGTGAAAATGTGGCAGATTCGAATTTTCTTCATAGCCGTTGTAATAAGAAATTAAAATAGCTTTACACCATACCTATATATTGAACTTACTTGAACGTATACTCTCACTCTAGCACCATATTGAAATTCATCAAAATTCAAATAGCTATAAATGAAACATGAGTGGTAATAATAACTTGAGATGTTGAAATAATTGCTCAGGGTGATTTAAATTTTATAAACATAGTTATCAAAAAGAAAAATAGCATTCTTTGCCCCCAAGAGTAAAAGATTCAGATGAAAATGTTTTCCTAATGAGCAGTGTGCTTGGGTATAGTATTATTACAGGAAAGATCAAAATTCCAGTCATCCTTGCTAAATTGCATGTCTGCTAACTTCAGCTATTTTGGGATTTTTAAAAGTTAAACCATTTCCGAGTCACAGGAGAAATATGCACAGTTCCCCTGTGCATGGAAACAAAGTACAATTTATTCATTCCATCTCCTTATTTAAATTTTTTTTGAAAATTAGGTGAATCTGATGATTTATGCAACAACCTTTCAACATAGCTTATTGCAATCTTAGGATGATGGTAATGATAATAGATACCATTTGTGACTGCTGGACTTTATGTACTTCATTTATAATTCTCATATAAATTCTACAGGAGAATATCCTTGCTTAAGGTATTAACTTGCCCAAAAGCACTCAGGGTAAGCGCCAAGAATAAAACCAGGTCTCACATCAAAGTTCGAGCTCTGCTCATGAAGCAATGGCTTTTACGTAATTGTTTGAGATCCTAATGTCTTTTTTTTTTGTACAGCCACTATATTTTGTGCCATGATCTCAATATCATATTCTCAATCAAGCACTGTGAGAACACTGAAATTCCATATTACCAGGACCAGAAGTTTCAAAGTGAAGCACTTTTCCTAATGCAGCCACTTAGTGGGAAAGGGTATCAATTGGATATTAGGAAAATTATTTTTCTCTTTTAAAAAGTTACATCTGATAGACTCTCCAAATGCAGTGCAAAAGGTGTGTATTTCTCCTGTGCAAGGGCACTTCCCCAACTGGGTTCTAGAAAATCACTACTCGAAGTATGACCTTGGGGCCAACAGCCTTAAGATTATCTGAGTGCTTGTTAGAAATGCACAATCTCAGGCCTCACCCACCAGCTGAATGGGAATTTGCGTTTTAATAGGATCTAGACTCATATGCTCGTTAAAGTTTGAAATGCCCTGCTACCCTACCCCACCCTAGGTTCCTCATTATTCCACTTCTTTCCATTTTCTTAATTTCTCTCTATTGGTTTCTTTTCCTCACATGAAAACATTCTTTTAAAAAGTCCTCTGCTGATTCTGCACCCCTATTTCCCCCTTTCTCTTCTTTTCTCAACCAAGTGTCATGAAGGAAGCTTCTATACTTTCTGAATCCACATTTTCTGTTCATTTCTCAACACACTGCAGTATAGTTTAGTCACCTACCAAATATCTGGCCATTAGTATGTGCTAAGCACTGTATTAGACTCTAAGGATAAAATGGTATACAAAAGACACAGTCCTTGTCCTCAAATTACTATCCCCAAAATCATTTTGACATAGATCACCACTGATTTCTTGAATTGTCAATTCTGGGAAGCACTCTTTATTAGCAATAGGAGAACACAGCTGTCCTGCTTAAGTCAGATATTGAAGAGATTTTGCAAAAATACAACAGTGCCACTCTTCTCACTAACTTTATTAAGAAAATATTTTTATAAAAATGTCATTTATGTTAACATGTAATAGGCTTGTTCTTAGTTTTAAATGAAAAAATATTCCTAAAATTAATTTTAATTTTTTCTTTTCTTAAGACAGAGCTTTGCTCTCATTACCCAGGCTGGAGTGCAATGGTGCAATCTCCGCTCACAACAACTCCCACCTCCTGGGTTCAAGTGGTTATCCTGCCTTGGCCTCCCTAGTAGTTGGGATTACAGGCACCTGCCACCATGCCCAGCTAATTAATTTATTTTAATTTCTAAGAGATAGAGATCCATAACTCTCTAGGCTCCTCAGTAATTTTTAGATTATAAGGGGCTCCTGATGTTAAAAAGTTTGAGAACAACTGGATTTCATATTAAAACCTTGTTGGTTGCTCAACGATATAGTTTGGATATTTGTCCCTGCCCAAATCTCATGTTGAAATGTGATTTCCAACATTGGAGGTGGAGCCTGGCAAGAGATGTTTGCATCATGGGAACATTCCTCATGAATGGCTTAGCACCATCCTCTTGGGGCTGTCCTTGCACCAATAGTGTGAATTGTTGCAAGATCGGGTTGTTTAAAATTGTGTAGTACTGCCCCTCACTCTCTCCCTTGCTCCTGCTTTCACCGTTTGAGGTGCCTGCTTCCTCTTCACCTTTTGCCATGATTGTAAGCTTCCCGAGGCCTCCCTAGAACCCTCTAAGCACTACTACAGAGGCTGCAGAAGCTGTAGAACCTGCAGAACCATTAGCCAATTAAACTTGTTTCCCTTACAAATCGCCCAGTCTCAGGTGTTTCTTTAGAGCAATGCAAGAATGGTCGGATACACTCAATAAATCCCCAGTATCTACATAGGTGTCAGCTCTAGACTATATAATACATGTGAATAAGTTGCTTTCAACATTTTCTCTCCTATATTTGGTTAATTTAGCTATAGAAGTCACTTTCAAGAGATCAGGAGAAGATGGCCAAATTAAAAGCCTCCACCAACCATCCTCCCAACAGGAACATCAAATTTAAGAACTAACTACTCATAAAGGCACCTTCATAAGGACCAAAAATCAGGTGAGCAATTACAGTACATTGCTTTAACTTAAAATCACTGAAAGAGGCACTGAAGAGGGTAGGAAAAACAGTCATGAATTGCTGACACCATCCTTCCCCTATTCCCCAGCAGCAGTGAATCTGTGTGATTGGGGGAGGGAGAGTACAGGGATTATGGGACTTTGCATTGAAACTGCATGCTGCCCTGTCACAGTGGAAAGCAACATTTGCAGAACTCAGCCAATGCCCACAGAGGGAGCATTTAGACCAGCCCTAGCTAGAGTGAAATCATCCATCCCGGTGGCTGGAACTTGAGTTCTGGCAAGCCTTGCCACTTGCAGGCTAAACTGTTCTGGAATTCTAAATAAACTTGAGAGGCAATCTAGGCAACAAAGTCTGGACTTGAGGGGCACATGACCCTAGTGGGGAACATCAACCAGGGCAGCCAAAGGAGGGTTTGCACCACCCCTCCTCCAGGGAGCATAGCTCACAGGTCTGAAAAAGACTCCTTCTTTCCACTTGAGGAGAGGAAAGGGAAGAGTAGAGGACTTTGTCTTACAACTTGCAAACCAGCTCAGCCACAGTAGGATAGTGCACCAGGCAGAGTCATGAGGCCCCCGGGCAAGAAGCTAGCTCCCAGATGACATTCCTAGACACATGCTGGGCCAGAAAGGACACTGTTGCCTTGAAAGGAAAGACCCTGGAAGAATTCATCACCTGCTAACTAAAAAGCCTTTGGGCCTTGAATAATCATCAGCAGCAGACAGGTAATACATACTATGGGCTTTGAGTGAGACTCTGAGATGTGCTGGCTTCAGGAGTGACCCAGCACACTCCCTGCCATTCTGGTGTTGAGGGGAGACTCCTACTTCAGAAACACGGAGGGAAGAGTGAAAGGGGTAGTTTAGGTACCAGCTCAACCATAGTGGGGCAGAGCACCAAGAGGGCTCTTGAGTTCCCTGATTCTAGGCCTTAGCTCTTGGATAGCATTTCTGGACCTGACCTGGGCCACAGAGGAGCCCATTTCCATGCTTCCCTGAAGGGTAAGTCCCAGGCCTGGCAGCAATCAATCAACTACAAGCTGATTGGAGACACCCTGGGGCTTCAGTGAACACCAGTGGTAGCCAGGCAGTACTCACTATAGGCCTGGGGTGGTGGTGGCCACAGAGGCAGACTCCTCTGATTATGGAAAGAGGAGGAAAGTGTGGGAAGAACTTTGTCTTGGGGTTTGGATGTCAGCTCAGCCACAGCTGAATTAAGCACCAGGGAGATTTTAAGATTTCCAACTCCATGCCCTGGTTCCCAAATGGCATCTCTGGACTGACCCATTGCCCAGGGGCACTCACTACCATGAAGGGAAGTACACAAGCCTGGTTGGCTTTGCCACCTGTTGATTGTAGAGTCCTAGGGCCTTGAGCAAACATAGGTGGTAGCCAGGTAGTGGTTACACCAGGCCTTGAGCAAGACCCAGTGCTGTATGGGTTTCAGCTCTGACCTAGCATAATCCCAGTGGTGGTACCACAGGCGTTCTTGTGTTACCCGTCTCCCAGCTCCAGGCAGCTCAAAACGGAGAGGCAGGGGAAGGCCATTTGTTTGGGAGAGAGTAAGGAAAGAGAACAAGAGTCTCTGCCCAGTAATCTAGAGAATTCTTCCAGATCTTATTCAAGACCACCAAGGTGTTACCTCTCTGAGTCTGCAAGAACCACCATGTTACTAGGTTAATGCAGATATGGTTGCAGTGACCAAACACTTAGATGACATCACCCAAGTCCCTTCAAATACCTGGAAAGCCTTTCCAAGAAAGGTGGGTGAAAGCAAGCACAGACTGTGAAGACTACAATGAATACTTAACTCTTCAATCCTCAGACACCAGTGAACATCCACAAGCATCAAGAGAATCCAGAAAAACATGACTTCACTAAACAAACTAACTAAGGCATCAGGGACCAATCCTGGAAGGACAGAGATATGTGACCTTTCAGATAGAGAATTCAAAATAGCCATCTCAAGGAAACTCAAAAGAAACTGACAAATATCGCAGGGGGTATAAACCTCCCCTAATATCCAGGAAGGGAGAAAATATTACTCCTGATATCACAGAGGGTGTACACCCCATCTGTGATATTGTTTCTAATACAGGGGTGGGGGGAGAAAATGATATTACTCCTAATATTGCTGGAGATGTACACCCTTACTCTGATATTGTTTCTAATATTCGGAAGTGGGGGTGAGATTACTCCCAATATCACACAGCGTGTACCCCCCCCCCGTGATATTGTTCCTAATATCCAGTGGTGGAGAGAATGATATTACTCCTAATATCGCAGTCGGTGTACATCTCCCCAGTGTTTGTTTTTAATCTCCAGCGGGTGATAGGATGATATTACTCCCAGTATCACACCAGGTGTACACCCCCCTCTTTATATTGCTTCTAATATCCAGGGGGAGATGATGATGTTACTGTCAATATCAAAGGGCGTGTACACATCCCCCGTGATATTGTTTCTAACATCCTAAGGTAGGGAAGATGATGTTACTCCTGATATTGCAGAGGCTGTACACAACCCCCAGTGATACTGTTTCTTATATTCAGGGATGGGAGAAAATGACATTACTCCTGGTCGGGAAGAAGGTGTATATTGTTCCTAATCTCCTGTTCTCGCAGAATGATATATCCTTCCTAATATCCAGGGGAAAAGAAGGTGATGTTACTCCCAATATTGTATGTGGTGTACACCGCCCCCGTGATATTGCTCCTAATATCTAGAAGGAAAGAGGATAATATTACTCTTAATATCACACGGGGTGAACACTCCTTTTGTAATATTGTTAGGAATATCCAAGGATACAGAGAATATTGCTGTCAATATCGAGAAGGGTGTACACCCCCCCGTGATATTGTTCCTAATATCCAGGAGGAAGAGGATGATACTACTTTCAATATCAAAGAAAATGTACACCTCCTTATGATATTGTTTCTAATAGCCGGGGGAAAGAGAATGATATTAATCCAAATATTGCAGGGGGGTGTAAACCCCGCCTGTGATATTGTCACTAATATACAGAAGAGGAGAGGATGATATTACTCCCACTATGGCAGGGGGTGTACATACCCATTATGATATTGTTTCTAATATTTACCAGAAGGGCAGCAATGATATGACCGTCAATACAGCAGAGGGAGTACATCCCCCGTGATGTTGTTCCTAATATTTGGGGAAGAAGAGGAGGTTACTTTCAATATCAAAGGGATTGTACACCCCCCAGTGATATTGTTCCTAATATCCAGGGGAAGAGAAAATGCTATTACTCCCAAAATCGCAGAGGGTGTACACCCCTCCTGTGGCATTAGTCATTCAATACAGATGAAGTGTGGATAATATTACTTCCAGTATCGCAGAGTGTGAAGACCCCTTGTGATACTGTTCCTCATATCCAGTGGAAAGGACATTACTCCCAAAAGCATAGAAGGTGTACACCTGTCCCTGTAATATAGTTCCAACTATCCACAGAGAAAGAGAATGATATCACTCCCAAAATTGCAAAGATGGTACACACCCCACGTGATATTATTCTGAATATCAAGGTGAACAGAGTATCATATTACTTTGAATATTGAAGGAGTCCTACACTCTGACTGTGATATTGTTCCTAATATCCAGACAAAGAGAGTCCGTTATCACTCCCAATATTGAAAAAGATGTAGAGCCCCCGAGGATACTGTCCCTGATATGCGGGGTAAAGGATGATATTACTCCTAATATCGCAGGGAATGAAAACCCTCTTGTGATATTGTTCATAATATCCAGAAAAAAACAGAATATTACTCTCAATGTGGTAAGAGGTGTTCACCACTCTATGATATTGTTACTAATATCCACAAGAAAAAAAATTATATTAAATAAAATATTGCATGGGGTGTAACCCCCTTCTGATTTCAATTCTAATATCAAGAAGGGCAAGGAAGATATTTTTGTCAATATCGCAGAAGTGGGACTCCAGCTAGTGTCACGGTGCCTAATATCAAAAAAGAAACAGAAAAACATTATATTCTCCCTATGATATTGTTCCTAGTATCATATTACTCCAAATATCCAAAGTAGCCCGTGAGGGAACCCCCTGCCATATGGTTCTAATATCCGGGGGCGGGGGGGGGTGATGTTACTCGCCATATGGCGGGATGGGGTGTGGGCACCCCCCTGCCATATGGCTAGTAACCAGGGGGGCTAGAGTGATATTACTCTCCATACGGGGGGGGTGTGGGCACCCCCACCCCCCGCCGCCATATGGTTCTTAATATTCAGGCACAAAACCCCGCATCATGGTTCCTACTCTCCAGGAGCTGACAGGATGATATTACTCGCCATAATGCTTGCGGGGGAGGGGAGGAGGTGAGCCCCCCCAATATGCTTCATAATATCCAGGGGCGGCCGGGGTGATATTACTTGCCATATCGCGCCCGTGATATGGCCGGGGTGCTTCAGGTGACAGACACCCCATTTACCCCCATGTAATGACTGCAAGTTGGATGCCTGTATCAAAGTATCTCACGTACCCCATAAATACATACACCTATTTTGTACCCATAAAAACAAAAAGTTAAAGGTAAAAAAAAAAAAAGTCACTTGCAGTTAGTACTTCATGCACAGTTAAAATAGAAAAACAAAAAACAGAAGATGGCTCCTAGTCCTTCCAAACCTAAAAAGTCTTCACTCGAATACTTGTAGCAACTGACCTACATGCTTTACTCTTCCAAAAATGGGAAAAGCAAGATTAAAACCATAGTCTGCTTTAGATATTCTTCAAGTTTATATTGCCCATAAGCCATATTTTCTAAAGTTCTTAAAATCAGTACTTTTGTGCTCTTATCTTGAATACTTCAAAGTACCTGATTATAGTACTGGAATGTAGTTGTAAGAACAAATGTCTTTATCATATTAATATAAAAATATTTAAGGTATTTGCATTTTGTTTTAAAATCAGTTCTTCAGAAGAATGCATCTTTTAAGTCATACCCAGACTATGAAATATGATGTTTTGGTCGTGAGGGTGAAAAATACGCACAGAGTAACATTCCCTGTTATACATTCCCTGCACACTGGTATCTAACGTAAATATTTCTGTAGTGGTGGAAGAAGGGAGAGACTTCTGGTTTCAAATCCTTAGTATTCAGGGAGAATAAAGAAAATGCCCCTCTTGAAAAGTACTTTCTTGACTTAGCCACACAGGAAAATTCAGATGCAATTTTTTTTTCACCTTCTCCCACAGGTAAACTCTCAGTAAGCAATCCAACTTTCCATCAGACAGGTTTTACTGCATTTTTAAAGAACAGTCTAATTTACAACCTTTGCATGTGCTTCAAGTTTTTCATGTTTAAGATACAAATAACACCTCAAGCAATTTGTTTTTATCTTGTAGTCATAAAACATGTGCAGGACACAGAGATCCTTTAGCTCTTAAAGGACACAATATTAAACATAACTTATTTATTTGAATATCAACCATGTTTACGTGTTGAAAAAGAGCACAGTTCCGAACAAAACAATTAAATTATGCCATTCACATCACTTAGCTGATTTTTATTTTAAATAATTCAGGTTATATTCATATCTACCTTGTGGATTATGAGCTACATTATATATTTCTAAGCAATTTTAAATTAATGTTGCAAAATAGTTTTCAGTATAGGTCATATACATTTAGTGTCCCTAAACCAGGGGTTTCCTTATCAATTAGACAATTAATAATTGCTCATAATATACAGCCTTTTATTGTCTTTATAACCTCCTATATAATATCTAGTTGCGACCTGTGGGAAAATGTCGTATTGATAATCCTCACCTATCAAGTAGGTAGAAGCAACAGACAGGTTCAGAACCACTGTCCTAAACAAAGAAGTCAAGAGAAAGACTTAGAACAACTTTTATTCAAAAGGAAAACATGTAAGGTTGGTCGGATCAACTGGCACCAGTGGTACAAGAAAATTAATGCCCTTCATGATGTGGAATCTTCTACATCACAATAGTCATGTACGTTGAGGAGCTAAAAGTTCTGAAAATCAACAGAAGCAAAGGAAATGAGAAAATATTTTTGCTGCCATCTGAAAAGAATATATTCCACACTTGGTTTTTAGTAGCAATGTTGCTGAGAGAGCAAGCTCATTTTAAGATCTTACCAGGGAATCTGGTAACATTAACTATTAAACTTTCTGCATGTGTATATAAATCCCTCTAAATCCGTTCTTAAAGCCTTATATAATGCTTTAAAGACAGGGTCTCACTGTCACTGGGGCTGAAGTGCAGTGACGTGATCTTGGCTCACAGCAGCCTTTACTTCCCAGGTTCAAGCAATCCTTCCACCCCAATCTCTCAAGTAGCTGGGACCACAGGTGTACACCACCACACTCAGATAATTTTTGTATGTTTAGTCGAGATGAGGTCTCACCATGTTGCCCAGGCTGGTCTTGAACTCCTGGGCTCAAGCAATCTGCCCACCTCTGCTTCCCAAAGTGCTGGGACTACAGGCATGCTGGGACTACAGGCGTGAGCTACCATACCCAACTGGTTACACACTTTTCAAAGTGGTTTTACTTAACTTCAGCCATGGATTTAAATAAAACAGAGGATTTAGACCAAGGTTATTTACCTTTTGTTTGTGTGAATCTGTGAACATATATATATATATATATATATACATACACACGCACATATATATATGTAGATACATGTATACGAGTATATATATATATACCAACATAAGATTTATCTAAAAGAAATAAATTTCTATGAATAGGAAAGTTTTTAAAAAGTGATGAAAATATGCCTCTTTGCAATTCTTAGGAGCACCAATAGAGGAATCATAAGCCTATAGACACTTCTTTTGAAAGCTATAGTAGTAAACAAATGTTAATAGCTAAAAATATCTCTTAAGCTATATTATTTTCATTAAATAAGCAGGTTGTATGTTATACACAGCCCAGTGATAAAGATTACCAAATAAAGCTTGCACACAAATCAGAGACGGAATAAAACAAATTTAAATCAGATTCATTTAAACATTTTTATAAGGAATCAAAGATAATTTCATTTAAGACAGCTTAAACTTTGATTTGCCATGGAATACAGATAACTTCTGCTTTACTCACAAATGAACACTGAAAATATTTGGGTTAAGTATTATGGGGCTCATAAAAGCTCATCTGTTTCAATAATTTAAAGCAAACCATTATACCCAGTGAAAGATGATGTTCCCAAAAGTCCACCAAGCAAAAACATTTAGTTTTAGCTCTCATTTTAGTTATATTTTCTCTGCTATCATGGTCACTAACAGCAGTATACAGAAATAACCCACGACTTGATCAAACTGAGTGTCTCCATGAGTTTTCACACAAAGTAAACTATTAATCTTTTCTACAAGTGCCCAATTTTAAGAAAGGGACTAAGCAAAGTATTGTAGGGAATACAGTTGAGGAGAACTAAAAGTTTACACATAACCTAAGAAGAGAGAAGGAAAAATGTTTTCAAGCTGTCTGTTCCAGGAACTACCACCTTAAACTGCGTGCCAAAGAATGCTAGCTCTAAGCACTGCTCCATAAAATGCTTAGAAAATGTTGTTCATAATACATGGAATATTTTTTGAAAAAACTGAGGCATTCTATAATTGCCCCCCTCCAAATATACCTGTAACTTTCAAAAAAATTGTTTAACCCAGTATTTTCAAGATACTTAACTTCATAATCTTTCTTACCCATTAAGAGTTCTGCAAAGTTAGTGTTCCTTATAGCATATTTTGAGAAACTATGTAAATTCTAGGTAATGTGCCACTAATTTAGGATCTATTAAGAAATCATATGATTAAGAGAAATCCAGCAAGGCAACAGGAAGAAAACTGCTTAGGAATATTTAAAATATTTAAGATAACACACAGAAGATAAACAATGTAACAGGAATAGAACACCTGGTTATCACTGGTGTGGTAAGCATCATCTGCATATACAGTCTATCAAATTGTTTCAGATTATTTTTTCATCCCTATTGCCAACATTTCACCCATTCCCTTTCAACCATAGAATAATGGTAAGCTTAAATATTTTCCCAAGTTATTTTCCTTGTTATAGTCTATTTTTTCTAATCTAGTGCTTCTGAAACTTAATGTATTGCTCATGAATAAGCAGGGATCTTGTTAAAAATGCAAGTTTTGCGGATGAGGTCTGGAATTTCTCATTTCTAGCAAGCTCCCAGGTAGTACTGATGCAAACACACTTGAGTAACAAAGATTTAATTGATTCTGAAAGCCATGCCTTACTACTCTCTTAACTCAGTGAATTGTGCGTAAACATCTATATTCAATTACTAATCAAAAACTTCATTTTGGACCTGTCTGGTTTTTCTCCTAACTACTATGCTCATTTCAACACAACCCTGGTTTAAGATAAAATGTATGTACAGTACAGACTTCAAATGTACAATTCAGTTATGATAAATGCATATTCCAAGTAACCCTTACTACCTCCCCTTAAGGTAAAATGCATATACAGTGAAGTACAGATTTTTAATATACAATTCAATGAGTTTTTATAAATTTTTACACCCAAGTAAAGACTACACCCCTCCCAAGAAAATACAGAACACTGTCACCACACCAACTCTGTGTTCCGGCCCAGCTCTATAAATGCCCTTTCACTTTTCCACTGCCTATCCACTTATCCTTAAAGACTCAACCGAAGCCCTTCCTTCTTCAAAGCACACCCAAAATTCACTCATGTACCATCTAAATGTATTCATTATTTTTGAGACAGGGTCTGCCTCCCTCACCCAGTCTGGAGTGCAGTGGTGCAATCATGGCTCACTGCAGCCTCAAACTCCTGGGCTCAAGCAATCCTTCCCACCTCAGCCACCTGACTAGCTAGGACCACAGGCACATGCCACCGTGTCCAGCTAATTTTTTCATTATTATTATTTTAGTAGAGATGGGATCTCTTTGTTACCCAGGTTGGTCTCGAATTCCTGGCCACACACCTCAACATGTTGGGATTACAGGCATGAGCCACTGCACTTGGCCTCTGATCTACCACTTTTTTTTTTTTTTTTTTTTTTTTTTTTTTTTGAGACAGAGTCTTGCTCTGTCACCAGGCTAGAGTGCAGTGGTGCAATCTCGGCTCACTGCAACCTCCGCCTCCCAGGTTCAAGCAATTCTCCTGCCTCAGCCTCCCAAGTAGCTGGGACTACAGGTGCGTACCACCACACCCAGCTAATTTTTGTATTTTTTTGTGGAGAGGGGGTTTCACCATGTTGGCCAGGATGGTTTCAATTTCTTGACCTCATGATCCACCTGCCTTGGCCTCCCAAAGTGCTGGGATTACAGGCATGAGCCACCACGCCCAGCCTGATCTACCACTTTTAAGACCCAGCCATCATCATCCCACTGAACAACTACAGTGGGCACCTCACAAGTTTTTCTACCTCTATTCTTGCTCCCCTCCTCAATATATTATCCATAGAGTCGTCCAAGTGACCCTTTAAAAAAGCAGGTCCCTGTCCTGCTTAAAATTCTCCAATGGTTTACCATCACATTTGCAATGAATCCAAATGCCTTTTCTTGTATCACAAAGCCCCTCTTTTTCTGACCTCGTCTCTTGCTACTTTCCCTGTTACTTTCTATGCCCTGGCCAATTGAACCTCCTTCCTGGTCCTACAATACAGCAAGACGTTCCTACTTTAGGGACTCCACATTAATTACTTTCTCTGCTCTTCCCCATCACCTTTATATGACAGGCTTTTAGTAATTCAGATCTCCAGTTCAAAGTCACCTCCCACAGAAGCCTCCCTGACAACAAAATCTAAAGTAGCTACTCGGTCACTCCCTAACACAAATCCTACTTTAATTTTCCACACATAGAAATACCAATACATAGTTGGTATTTATCTTAATGAGTTTGTTATTTATTTCCTCTCACAACAGCATAAGCTCCATGACTATTACATTTGTCAACAGCGTTCAATGCTTTAACTTCTGAACCCAGAACAGCATCCATCTCATTACAAGTAAATGCTTAACAAATGTTTTCTTTCTGAGATGGAGTCTCACTCTGTCACCCAGGCTGGAGTGCAGTGGCGCGATCTCGGCTCATGCAACCTCCGCCTCCAGGGTTCTAGCAATTCTCCTGCCTCAGCCTTCCGAGGAGCTGGGACTACAGGGGTGTGCCACTATGCCCATCTAATTTTTTTATTTTTAGTAGGGACGTGGTTTCACCGTGTTGGCCAGACTGATCTCAAACTCCTGACCTCAGGTGATCCACCTACCTCAGCCTCCCAAAGTGCTGGGATTACAGGTGTGAGCCACCACACCCAGCCAATAAATGTTTTCTAAATAAACATGTTAACATCTATAACATATATTCATATTATGCAGATGGAATTGTGCCTGATATCCCATACAAAATTTTCTATAAAATCTAAAAAGAAAGCTATTGCTAGTTTTCAAACAAGATAAATTCTTGATAAGAAAGGGGAGGAAAGCATTGCACCTTTAACTTGGAACAAAAATAACATAAAACACAGGTTAAGTCAAAGTTTAATTCACATAAAGTTTAATCATCAAGTTAATGAAAATATCAAAATTTTTGAGTTAGTGTATGGCAGAGAAAATCTAAATTTTGTTGCAAATAATACAGTATTTGGTATTTCCATTATTGACAAGCTATGCTGCAGAAAGAGCAATCGCGTTAAATCTTAGTTCATCGGGGTCACGCTCCATAAACTTCTTGCAAACTTCTATGGCATCCTATGAAGAAAAAATGCAAAAAAAAAGTATGATTTTTCGGTGTATAAGTGTCCTGTTTACAAATGATAAACTTCATATTTTTCTAATTCATACTAATTTTATACTGCAAACTTCCTTTTCCAAAGGAGAATTAAAGAACACCAGAGAAGTGAATAGTTGGGTGCCCTCATTTGCCATGTACAAAAGTATAACATTTAGTAAGTGTTCTTTTATTTTGAGACAGAGTTTCGCTCTGTCACCCAGGCTGGAGTGCAGTGGTACAGTCTCAGCTCACTGCAACCTCTGCTTCCCGGGTTCAAGCAATTCTCCTGTCTCAGCCTCCCTCGTAGCTGGGTCTACAGTCACATGCTACCACACCCGGCTAATTTCAGTATTTTTAGTAGAGACGCAGTTTCACCATATTGGTCAGGCCGGTCTCAAACTCCTGACCTCAGTTGATCCACCCGCCTCAGCCTCCCAAAGTGCTGGGATTACAGGCATGAACCACTGTGCCTGGCTGCAAGTGTTCTTAAAATGCTATTAAGGAACTTTTCACCTAAAAATCACATTTCATTGATTCTAAGCCACACGATTTATTCATGTTTTAAAATCTCTAAAATCAGGATCAAGATACAATTAATGGTATCCTGGATTTGATGAAATCTGGGATATAATGAGTAAGTCTTTCAATACTATTCCTGTCTTTTCAAATTTGACAGCTGTTCATAGAAAGAGCTCTGAAAACCTCTTTGTTGTAGATTTTTAACACTAACTTAAACTTTCTTTCTGAATTTTCTAGAGAGAACAAGGATAAAGAAGTATCTAAATATGGAGAAAATGTTATACAAGTGACCTTTAGAGATGTTTTAAAGATGACAAAATATTAATAGCACTTAAGATGGGCCAACAAGTTTTATTGTTACCTCTAATAAAGTTTCATCACTAGTTTCACCATGGTTAATTGGAAATGGTTTCCGCCCATCTGTGGAAAACAGACAAACAATTGAATGCTTAGGTGTTTTTACAGGATAATGTATTTTCAACTTCCATTTTCCAATTCCCACAGTGAGGCAAGAAAAGCTAAAAGTCATTTTAAATAACATATCCTAAAACAAATGTTTTGATATGCTAACCATGAATATTTTTCATGAAAGGTTATTAGTTAGACCTTTGCTTCCATGTTTGAAAGCCTGAATTATCTTCATGAACAGAATTTATTACGATGCTGGCTTTCATTTCCTGAAAATAATATGCAAAATTATTGTTAGTTTTTAAAAAATTATGACCTAAGCTTTTATCTTTAGAAATTTAAAAAATTTCTTTTCTCACTTTAAATAGGAAGATCTCAAGTAAGACAGACATGTTAAAAACAATGAAAGGGAACCACACTATCACGGCTTATACAACACTACCACTAATTGTGTACCACCAATGCAGTGATATAGCGGAATAATCCAAATAGCCCCGAGTTATTTTACTGATCACCGAAATAACCAAGTTCACAATCAACTTAAATCAACTTAAATAAACTAGTACTTTTTGAATATTATAAAAAAAGGAAAATTCCAGAATTATTTAAACTCATGCTAACCCAGAGTCAACTGATAATTATGTATCCAAACCTGTAATTTCAGATGTCTTGTAAGCGGCTCCTCATTGAGTTCAACCCACAAAACACAGCCCCTTCTACAATTCCATGGTTTCTAACCATAATAAAAATTTCTGAATATGCATATAGTAATAGACTTTGTTAGACACTTTTTAGAAAATGAATGAAAATTAACACATAAATACATCTCCATATAAAGTAATATTAATTTCTATAAATTATATCATCAGAATTTGTGATTCCTATTTTTGGACTAACATTGAGATAAATATTAAAAATCCTAAAGAAACTTTTCCCTAAATTGCAATACCTGGGACGTAATTCCTAAAATTTCTAAGAACCTTTAGGAAACATTTTCCTATAACTATACTACACATGAACACTTAATTATTCTATTTCTATGAACTTACACTATCTTTCTAAATTGTACATTTCTCAATAATATAAAACATATTCTAATATATCCTTTTGTGGCAAATGCTTATTCTTCAACAGACTGTTTATATTTATTTGACTATCATATTGATTATGTGCCACCCCATTTTTGGATTTTTTAAAATCTTTACATAAAAGCAAAAGTATAAATAAACAATGTAGGTTGTTCCCCGCCTATCCAAATTATAAATTGATATACATTTTTTCCTTTTGTATTTTTCTTTCTTTTTAATTTAGAGATAGGGTCTCACTTATATTGCCCAGGCTCAACTTGACCTCCTGGGCTCCAGCAATCCTGCTCAGCTTCCCAAGTAGCTGGTACTGCAGGCACATGCAATAGCGCCCAGCTTAATATATGTATTTTCCTGGTTTCCATCAACTTTTTGTGTGTCATTTATGAGACTAAAGAGCTAATAAACTCAGTTATGGCTAGGTGTGGTGGTTTATGCCTGTAATTTAAGAAGATTATTTGAGGCCAGGAGTTCAACACCAGCCTGGGCAATGCAGTTTAATAAATTAGCCAGGTATAAAGGCACAAGTCTATAGTCCCAGCTACTTGGGAGGCTGAGGCAGGAGGATCACTTGAACCCAGGAGTTCAAGGATGCAGTGAGCTATGATCGTTGCACTGCACTCCAGCCGGGGCAACAGAGTGAGATTCTGTCTCTAAAAAAATAAAATAATAAAATAAATAAATACAAATAAAAAATAAATGGCAGTGAGCAATTCTCCTTCGAATGCAGCTATTTAAAGTAACATATAATTAATTTCAATTATGATAGACTAAGATTGTTAAACAATTGATCCTGAAATGTCAGAACTGTGTAGCTTCTTTTTCGAATAGCAGCATAGAACAAAGATTTATGATGACTTTTACTTTTATTCTAATCCTGAGGTTGGCTAACTTCAGGCCATCGGCCAAATCCAGCCCTCACTGTATTTTTAATGCCTCCTTTAAGCTAAGACTGGTTTTTATGTTTTTAAAAGACAGTATGCTGCCCACAAAACCTAAAATATTTACCACTTGGTAAATATTTCACAGAAAAATTTTGCCAAAACAATAAAATCTAAAATTTGCTGTTGTTCCAAACACCGCTACCACAAAACTGTCATTTGCCAACAACTTTGGGTGTAATTTAAGTAAATGTTTACCCTGCAGAAGAATCCATGAGGCTCAGAGACTGTCACACTTACAGGCCCCTTCTAAAAGAGGCAGGAAAAAGCTGTAATTTGTGCATAGGTCATGTAACCTAAAAATCTCAGTCCAAATGGGCTGTGCCGCTTACAGGCTGGACAGGGAAGACAACAGTGGCCTGACTTTTTGGCAGTAACTAAGCAATTCATTCAGAACTTGTTTTTTGCATAGTTTGAGCACAAGACCTCAGAGAAAGGTGACAGCAGAGTTGGACAAGAGACAAGAGACATGACAAACACCACGAGATGCTTTTTGTTGCAGATAACCAAGTATCAGCTACCATCAAATACCCAAGGACAGCCAATAATATGAAGGATAGAGCTTAAAAAGCAGAGACTACACAGAAATAAAAACTTTTTAAAAACATACAGGCTTAAAAAACAGAGATTATACAGAAATAAAAACTTTAAAAAAGTGTGCAGGCAGGCCTGAGAGATATTGTGGGTTAGCTTCCAGAATGCCACAATAAAGCAAATATTACAGTAAAAGGAGTCACAAATTTTGTTTCCTAGTGCATATAAAAGTTACGTTTATATTACTCTGTAGCCTATTAGGTGTACATCAGCATTATGTTTAAGAAAACGATGTACATACCTTAATTAAAAAACACTTTATTCCAAAAAATGCTAATGATTATCGCAGCCTTCAGCAAGTTGTCATCTTCTTGCTGATGGAGGGGCTTGCTTTGATGTTGACGTCTCCTGACTGAACAGGATGGTGGTTCCTGAAGGTTGGGGTGGCTGTGGAAGTTTCCTAAAATAAGACAATAATGAAGTTTGCCACACTTGACTCTTTCATGAAAGATTTCTCTGTAGCACGTGATGCTGTTTCACAGCATTTTACCCACAGCAGAACTTCTTCTTTCAAAAATGTTGTCAATCCTCTCAAATTCTGCTGCTGATCAATTACATTTATGTCATCTTCTAAATCCTTTGTGGTCATTTTAACACTGTTCATGACTTCTTTATTAGGAGTAGATCCCATCTCAAGAAATCAGTTTCTTTGCTCTTCTATAAGAAGCAACTTCTTACTTGTTCAAGTTTGAGCCTGAGATTGCAGCAGTTCTGTCCCATCTTCAGACTCCCCTTCAAATTCTAGTTTCATTGCTGTTTTCACCATATCTGCAGTTAGTTCCTCCAATGAAGTCTTAAACCCCTCAAAGTCATCCATGAGGAGAGAACCAACTTCTTCCAAACTCCCATTAATGTTGATATTGTGAGCTCTTCCCATAAATCATGAATGTTCTTAAGGCATCTAGAATGGTGAATCCTTTCCAGAAAGTTTTCAATTTACTATTCTCAGATCCATCAGAGGAATCACTATGGCAGCTACAGAATCGCAAACTGTATTTCTTAAATAACTAGAAATGGAAAGTCTAAATGATTCCTTGATCCGTGGGCTGCAGAATGGATGCTGTGTTAGCAGAAATGAAAATATTAATCTCCTTGTACATATATCTACCTGAGACCTCTTGGATGACCAGGTGCAGTGTCAATTAGCAGTAATATTTTCAAAGAAATCGTTTTCTGAGCAGTAGGTCTCAACAGTGGGCTTAAAATATTCAGTAAGCCATGCTATAAACAGACATGTTATTATCCAGGCTCTGTTGTTCCATTTATAGAGCACAGGCAGAGAAGATATAGCATCATTCTTAAAGACTCTAAAATTTTCTGAATATCAAATGAGTGCTGGCTTCAACTGAAAGTCATTGTCTGCATTAACAAGACAATCAGCCTGTCCTTTGAAGCTCTGAAGGCAGGCACTGACATCTCTTCTCTAGCTATGGAAGTCCTAGATGGCATCTTAATTCCCAAGAGAAGCCTATTTCATCTACATGGAAAATCTGTTGTTTACATAGCCACCTTCATGGGAAATCTGCGCGAGATATTCTGGGTAACTTGCAGTTTCTCCATCAGCATGTGCTAATTCACCAGGCACTTTTATGTTATGGAGATGACTTCTTTCCTTAAACCGCATGAACCAATTCTAGCTTCAGACTTTTCTTCTGTAGCTTCCTCACCTCTCTCCGCCTTCAAAGAACTGAAAAGAGTTAGGGCCTTGCTCCAGATTAGGCTTAAGAAAATGTTGTAGCTAGTTTGATCTTCTATCCAGACCACTCAAACTTTCTCCATATCAGCAATAATGCTGTTTTGCTTTCTTGACCTTCATGTGTTCACTGGAGCAGCACTTTTAATTTCCTTCAAGAACTTTTCCTTTGCATTCACAACTTGGCTTACTGTTTCACACAAGAGGCCTAGCTATCAGGCCCTCCTGGCTTTCAACATGCCTTCCTCACTAAGCTTAATCATTTCTAGTTTTTGACTTAAAGTGAGAGACATGTGACTTGAATGCTTAGAGGCCTCTGTAGAGTTTTAATTGGCCTCATTTCAATATTATTGTGTCTCAGGGAATAGGGAAGTCCAAAGAAAGGAAAATGGCTGCTTAATGGAGCAGTCAGAACATACACAAGAAATCAATTAAGTTTGCCATTGTATATGGGTATAGCTTGTGACACCCCCAAACGATTACAGTGATCAAAGATCACTGTTCACAGATACCATAACAGATACAATAATAAAAACATCTGAAATGTTGGGAGAATTACCAAAGTGTGACACAGAAATGCAAAGTGAGCACATGCTGTTGGAAAACGGTGCCAATAAGCTTGCTCACAGCAAGATTGCCATAAACCTTCAATTTGTAAAAAAAAAAAAAAAAAAAAAATGGAATATACTTAAAGTACAATCAAATGAGGTATTCCTGAATTATTACTATCCTTAAAATGAGGAAATTCTACATACATAAAAGAATAAAATGCTATATTTTCAAATGCTATAAAAATTCAAGAGAACAGAATAACTCTTAAAAATTAAAACTATGGGCTGTGTGCAGTGGCTCTTGCCTGTAATCCCAGCAATTTGGAAGGCTAAAGCAGGAGTATCACTTGAACCCAGGAGTTCAAGATCAGCCTGGGCAACATGGCAAGACCCTGTCTCTAAAAAATAAAAAAAAAATTAGCCAGGCATAGTGGCACAGGCCTATAGTCCCATCTACACAGGAGGCTGTGGCAGGGGGATTGCTTGAGCCTGGGACATCAAGGCTGCAGTTTGAAGGGGTTCCTTACAAAGACCAAGTCGACAATAATTTGAGCATAAAAATACATGATATCATGGATTATAATCATTTAAGTAAAATAGAATTCCATGAGTCCATTCTGATTAAAAATGAATGAATGAGAGGAAAAGGAAAGCTTCTAATGTTGGGAGAATTTTTTTAAATTGCGATTTGGTAGTAGTCATAATGATAATCCAGTCATGAATAATAAGTGGATGCAAAATCTGGGGGGTAAACGCTTGATGAGAAACTACATGACATATTTGTTAACTTTATAGTGAAGAAACTACATAAAAGTGACTAAATATCACCAGTAATGGGGCAAATTGACATCATGTGACTTTTGATATGATGCACTGAAAAGAATGCAGCATTACTTCTAGAGTATTCCTGCCAAAAATGCATAAATCATGAGGATAAATCAGACAGCCCAAATTGGAGGATAATCTCAAAGTAACTGCCCTATACTCTTTTTTTTCTTTAATTTAATTACTATACTTTAAGTTCTGGGATACATGTGCAGAACATGCAGGTTTGTTACATAGGTATACACGTGCCATCGTGGTTTGCTGCATCCATCACCCCATTATCTACATTAGATATTTCTCCCAATGCTATCCCTCCCTAATCCCCTTATCCCCTGCTATCCTTCCCCTAGTCCCCTACCCAACCTGACATGCCCCAGTGTGTGATGTTCCCCTCCCTGTGTCCATGTGTTCTCATTGTTCAACTCCCACTTACGAGTGAGAACATGCAGTGCTTGCTTTTCTGTTCTTGTGTCAGTTTGCTGAGAATGATGGTTTCCAGCTTCATCCATGTCCCTGAAAAGGACATGAACTAAATCTTTATGGCTGCATAGTATTCCATGGTGTATATGGGACACATTTTCTTTATCCAGTCTATCATTGACGGGCATCTGGGTTGGTTCCAAGTCTTTGCTATTGTGAACAGTGATACAATAAACATACGTGTGCATGTGCCTTTATAAAAGAATGATTTATAACCTTTTGGGTACATACCCAGTAATGGGACTGCTGGGTCAAATGATATTTCTATTTCTAGATCCTTGAGAAATTGCTATTCTGTCTTCCACAATGGTTGAACTAATTTACATTCCCACCAACAGTGTACAAGTGTTCCTATTTCTCCACATCCTCTCCAGCATCTGCTGTCTCCTGATTTTTTAATGATCGCCATTCTAACTCATGTGAGATTGTATCTCAGTGTGGTTTTGATCTGCATTTCTCTAATGACCAGTGATGATGAACTTTTTTCCTTATGTTTGTTGGCTGCATAAACGTCTTTTTGAAAAGTGTCTGTTCATATCCTTTGCCCACATTGTGATAGGGTTTTTTTTTCTTATAAATTTGTTAAAGTTCTTTGAGGATTCTAATTATTAGCCCTTCGTCAGATGGGTAGATAGACTGCAAAAATTTTTTACCATTCTGTTGGTTGCCAGTTCACTGTAATGACAGTTTCTTTTGCTGTGCAGAAGCTCTTGAGTTTAATTGGATCCCATTTGTCTATTTTGGCTTTTGTTGCCATTGCTTTAGGTGTTTTAGTTATGAAATCCTTGCCCATGTCTATGTCCTGAATGGTATTGCCTAAGTTTTCTTCTAGGCTTTTTATGGTATTAGGTCTTATGTTTAAATCTTTACTCCATCTGGAGTTAATTTTTGCATAAGGTGTAAGGAAGGGATCCAGTTTCAGCTTTCTGCATATGGCTAGCCAGTTTTCCCAACACCATTTATTAAATAGGGAATCCTTTCCCTATTGCTTGTTTTCGTCAGGTTTGTCAAAGATCAGATGGCTGTAGATGTGTGGCATTGTTTCTGAGCCCACTATTCTGTTCCATTGGTCTAGCTATCTGTTTTGGCACCAGTACCATGCTGTTTTGATTACTGTAGCCTTGTAGTATAGTTTGAAGTCAGGTAGCATGATGCCTCCAGCTTTGTTTTTTATTTTTGCTTAGGATTGTCTTGGCTATGTGGGCTCTATTTTGGTTCCATATGAAGCTTAAGATGTTTTTTTTCCAATTCTGAGAAGAAAGTCAATGGTAGCTTGATGAGGACAGCATTGAATCTATAAGTTACTTTGAGCAGTAGGGTTATTTTCATTATATTGATTCTTCCTAACCATAAGCATGAAATGTTTTTCGATCTGTTTGTGTCCTCTCTTATTTCTTATTTATTTATTTATTTATTTAATTGCATTTTAGGTTTTGGGGTACATGTGAAGAACATGCAAAGCTGTTGCATAGGTACACACGTGGCAGTGTGATTTGCTGCCTTGCTCCCCATCACCTACATCTGGCCTTTCTCCCCTTGCTATCTCTCCCCAGCTCCCCACCCCCCACTGTCCCTCCCCTATGTCCCCCCAACTGACCCCAGTGTGTAGTGCTCCCCTCCCTGTGTCCATGTGTTCTCATTGTTCAACACCCGCCTATGAGTGAGAACATGCGGTGTTTGATCTTCTGCTCTTCTGTCAGTTTGCTGAGAATGATGGTTTCCAGGTTCATCCATGTCCCTACAAAGGACCCAAACTCATCGTTTTTGATGGCTGCATAATATTCCATGGTGTATATGTGCCACATTTTCCCTATCCAGTCTATCGTCGATTGGCATTTGGGTTGGTTCTAGGTCTTTGCTATTGTAAACAGTGCTGCAATGAACATTCGTGTGCACGTGTCCTTATAGTAGAACGATTTGTAATCCTTTGGATATATACCCAGTAAGGGATTGCTGGGTCAAATGGAATTTCTATTTCTAGGTCCTTGAGGAATCGCCACACTGTCTCCCACAATGGTTGAACTAATTTACACTCCCACCAACAGTGCAAAAGTGTTCCTATTTCTCCACATCCTCTCCAGCATCTGTTGCCTCCAGATTTTTTAATGATCGCCATTCTAACTGGCGTGAGATGGTATCTCAAGGTTGTTTTGATTTGCATTTCTCTGATGACCAGTGATGATGAGCATTTTTTCATATGTTTGTTGGCCTCATGTATGTCTTCTTTTGTAAAGTGTCTGTTCATATCCTTTGCCCACTTTTGAATGGGCTTGTTAGTTTTTTCCTTGTAAATCTGTTTTAGTTCTTTGTAAATTCTGGATATCAACCCTTTGTCAGATGGGTAAACTGAAAAAAAATTTTCCCATTCTGTTGGTTGCCGATTCACTCTAATGACTGTTTCTTTTGCTGTGCAGAAGCTGTGGAGTTTGATTAGGTCCCATTTGTCTATTTTGGCTTTTGTTGTCAATGCTTTTGGTGTTTTGGTCATGAAGTCCTTGCCTACACCTATGTCCTGAATGGTTTTGCCTAGATTTTCTTCTAGGGTTTTTATGGTGTTAGGTCTTATGTTTAAGTCTTTAATCCATCTGGAGTTAATTTTAGTGTAAGGTGTCAGGAATGGGTCCAGTTTCTGCTTTCTGCACATGGCTAGCCAGCTTTCCCGACACCATTTATTGAACAGGGAATCCTTTCCCCATTGCTTGTTTTTGTCTGGTTTGTCAAAGATCAGATGGTTGTAGATATGTTGTGTTGCCTCCGAGACCTCTGTTCTGTTCCATTGGTCTATATCTCTGTTTTGGTACCAGTACCATGCTGTTTTCATTACTGTAGCCCTGTAGTATAGTTTCAAGTCTGGTAGTGTGATGCCTCCCGCTTTGTTCTTTTTGCTTAGAATTGACTTGGCTATGTGGGCTCTCTTTTGGTTCCATATGAAGTTTAAGGTGGTTTTTTCCAGTTCTGAGAAGGTCATTGGTAGCTTGGTGGGGATAGCACTGAATCTGTAAATTACTCTGGGCAGTATGGCCATTTTCACGATATTGATTCTTCCTAACCATGAACATGGAATGTTTCTCCATCTGTTTGTGTCCTCTCTTATTTCATTGAGCAGTGGCTTGTAGTTCTCCTTGAAGAGGTCCTTTACGTTCCTTGTTAGTTGTATTCCTAGGTATTTTATTCTCTTTGTGGCAATTGTGAATGGAAGTTCATTCTTGATTTGGCTGTCTTTAAGTCTGTTATTGGTGTATAGGAATGCCTGTGAATTTTGCACATTGATTTTGTATCCTGAGACTTTGCTGAACTTGCTTATCAGTTTCAGGAGATTTGGGGCTGAGACGATGGGGTCTTCTAGATATACAATCATGTTGTCTGCAAATAGAGACAATTTGACTTCCTCCTTTCCTATTTGAATGCCCTTTATTTCTTTTTCTTGCCTGATTGCTCTGGCTAGAACTTCTAATACTATATTGAATAGGAGTGGTGAGAGAGGGCATCCTTGTCTGGTGCCACATTTCAAGGGGAATGCTTCCAGTTTTTGCCCATTCAGTATGATATTGGCTGTTGGTTTGTCATAAATAGCTTTTATTATTTTGAGATACGTTCCATCAATACCTACCTTATTGAGGGTTTTTAGCATAAAGGGCTGTTGAATTTTGTCAAAGGCCTTCTCTCCATCAATTGAGATAATCATGTGGTTTTTGTCTTTGGTTCTGTTTATGTGATGAATTACGTTTATAGACTTGCGTATGTTGAACCAGCCTTGCATCCCCGGGATGAAGCCTACTTGATCATGGTGGATAAGCTTTTTGATGTGCCGTTGCAATCGGCTTGCCAGTATTTTATTGAAGATTTTTGCATCTATTTTCATCATGGATATTGGCCTGAAGTTTTCTTTTCTTGTTGAGTCTCTGCCGGGTTTTGGAATCAGGATGATGTAGGTCTCATAAAATGATTTGGGAAGAATTCCCTCTTTTTGTATTGTTTGGAATAGTTTTAGAAGGAATGGTACCAGCTCCTCTTTGTATGTCTGGTAGAATTCAGCTGTGAACCCATCTGGACGTAGGCTTTTTTTGGGTGGTAAGCTCTTAATTGCTGCCTCAACTTCAGACCTTGTTATGGGTCTGTTCAGGGTTTCGGCTTCTTCCTGGTTTAGGCTTGGGAGGAGGCAGGTGTCCAGGAATTTATCCATTTCTTCCAGGTTTACTAGTTTATGTGCATAAAGTTGCTTTTAATAATCTCTGATGATGGTTTGAATTCCTGTGGAATCTGTGATGATATACCCTTTATTATTTTTTATTGCATCAATTTGGTTATTCTCTCTTTTCTTTTTTATTAATCTGGCTAGTTGTCTATTTTGTTGATCTTTTCAAAAAACCAGCTCCTGGATTTATTGATTTTTTTGAAGGGTTTTTTGTGTCTCTATCTCCTTCAGTTCTGCTTTGATCTTAGTTATTTCTTGTCTTCTGCTAGACTTTGAGTTTTTTTGATCTTGCTCCTCTAGCTCTTTCAGTTTTGACGATAGGGTGTCAATTTTTGATCTCTCCATGCTTCTCATGTGGGCACTTATTGCTATATATTTTCCTCTAGAGACTGCTTTAATTGTGTCCCAGAGATTCTGGTATGTTGTGTCTTCATTCTTGTTGGTTTCGAAGGACATCTTTATTTCTGTCTTCATTTCATTGTTTATCCAGTCAACATTCAAGAGCAAGTTGTTCAGTTTCCATGAAGCTGTGAAGTTCTGGGTTAGTTTTTGAATTCTGAGTTCTAACTTGATTACACTGTGGTCTGAGAGACTGTTTGTTATGATTTCCGTTCTTTTGCATTTGCTGAGGAGTGATTTACTCCCAATTATGTGGTCAATTTTAGAGTAGGTGTGATGTGGTGCTGAGAAGAATGTATATTCTGTGGATTTGGGGTGGAGAGTTCTGTAAATGTCTATTAGGTTTGCTTAGTCCAGGTCTGACTTCAAGTCCTGGATATCCTTGTTAATTTTCTGTCTGGTTGATCAGTCTAATAATGGCAATGGGGTGTTAAAGTCTCCCACTATTATTGTGTGGGAGTCTAAGTCTCTTTGTAAGTCATTAAGAACTTGCCTTGTGTATCTGGGTGCTCCTGTATTGGGTGTGTATATATTTAGGATCATTAGCTCTTCTTGTTGCATTGATCCTTTTACCATTATGTAATGTCCCTCTTTGTCTCTTATGATCTTTGTTGCTTTAAAGTCTAATTTATCAGAGATGAGAATTGCAACTCCTGCTTTTTTTGGCTCTCCATTTGCTTGGTAAATCTTCCTCCATCCGTTTATTTTGAGCCTTTGTGTATCCTTGCATGTGAGATGGGTTTCCTGGATACAGCACATCGATGGGTTTTGTCTTTTTATCCAATTTGCCAGTCTGTGTCTTTTGATTGGGGCATTTAGTCCATTTACATTTAGGGTTAATATTGTTATGTGCGAATTTGATAGTGCCATTTTGGTGCTAGCTGGCTGTTTTGCCCTTTAGTTGAGCTGGTACTTGTTGTTCCTTTATATGTGTAGAGCTTCTTTCAGGAGCTCTTGTAGAGCTGGCCTGGTTGTGATGAAATCTCTGAGTACTTGCATGTTCCCAAAGGATTTCATTTTTCCTTCACTTATGAAGCTTAGTTTGGCTGGATAGGAGATTCTGGGTTGAAAGTTCTTTTCTTTAAGGATGTTGAATATTGGCCCCCACTCTCTTCTGGCTTGTAGGGTTTCTGCTGAGAGATCTGCTGTGAGTCTGATGGGCTTCCCTTTGTGGGTAACCCGACCTTTCTCTCTGGCTGCCCTTAGTATTTTCTTCTTCATTTCAACCCTGGTGAATCTGACGATTATGTGCCTTGGGGTTGCTCTTCTTGACGAATATCTTTGTGGTGTTCTCTGTATTTCCTGGACTTGAATGTTTGCCTACCTTGCTAGGTTGGGGAAGTTTTCCTGGATAATATCCTGAAGAGTATTTTCCAGCTTGGATTCATTCTCTTCATCGCATTCAGGTACGCCTATCAAACGTAGATTAGGTCTTTTCACATAGTCCCACATTTCTTGGAGACTTTGTTCATTCCTTTTTACTCTGTTTTCTCCAGTCTTGCTTTCCCGTTTTATTTCATTGAGTTGATCTTCGACCTCTGATATCCTTTCTTCTGCTTGGTCAATTCGGCTGTTGATACTTGTGCATGCTTCGCCAAGTTCTCGTGTTGCGTTTTTCAGTTCCATCAATTCACTTATATTCCTTTCTATTTTGTCCATTCTCGTTAGCATTTCGTCATATCTTTTTTCAAGGTTCTTAGTTTCTTTGCATTTGGTTAGAACATGTTCTTTAAGTTCACAGGAGTTTCTTACTACCCACCTTCTGAAGTCTGATTCTGTCATTTCAACACACTCGTTCTCCCTCCAACCTTGTTCCCTTGCTGGTGAGAAGTTGTGATCCCTTGTAGGAGGAGAGGTGTTCTGGTTTCGGGTGTTTTCATCCTTTTTGTGCTGGTTTCTTCCCATCTTTAAGGATTTATCCACCTGTCGACTTTGTAGTTGCTGGCTTTCAGATTGGGTCTCAAATCTTTCAGATTGACATTCTGTTTGTTGATGATGAAGTTATTTCTGTTTCTTGGTTTTCCTTCTGACAGTCTGCCCCTCTGTAGGTCTGCTGACGTTCACTCCAGGCCCTGCTTGCCTGGGGTTCACCTGCAGCAGCTGCTGAACAGTAAGGGTTGTTACCAGTTTTCTTCTTCTGCTATCTTTGTCCCAGAAGGATATCCGCCAAGTGTCAGTCTGATCTCTCTTTTATGAGGTGTCTCTTTGGATATATAGGGGTCAGGGAGCTGCTTGAGGAGATGGTCTCTTCTTTACAGGAGTTCAAGTGGTGAGCTGTGAGCTCTGTTGTTCATTCAGAGCTGCTGGGCAGGTACGTTTAGGTCTGCTGCAGCAGAACTCATAAACTGCTTTTTGTTCCCAGGTGCTCTGTCCCAGGGATTTAGGGCTTTATTTATGAGTTTCCGTTATGCTGCTGCCTTCTTTTTTTTTTCCTTCAGACCTGCCCTGCCCAGCAAGGAGGCAGCCTAGTCACTGTCCGCCTGTAGAGGCTTTGCTGAGCTGGTGTGGGCTCCGCCCAGCTGCCGAGTGAACTTCCCTGCAGTCCTGTTTTTATGGGTGTAGTTAGAACTGCTTTGGAGATGGTGGCCCGCCTCTGTTGAGGTGGAGTCACTCTGCTGTGGCGGGTTGCCTGGCAACGGCAGGCTGCCTCAGCATTGGCTGACTACCTCCATCGTGACTGGCTGCCTCGGTAATGGCGGACGCCCCTCCCCCACAGAGCTGGACCGTCCCGGGTTCAGCTGCGCTTGCTGTGAAACTCTCAATCCAGAGTTTCTGGCTGCTGTTCTTTTGTGGGGGTGGGACCAGCCAAGCCTGATCGCCTGGCTCCCTGCCTCAGAGCCTTTTTTAAGTTGGTGTTCCAGTCGCCTGTTGAAGACGTGCCAGGGTCTGTTTGTTTTCCCCTGCAGCCACTCACTGCGCTGGCTGAAACAGTGGCACTGAGGTTTGTGGCTTTTTTTTTTTTTTTCCCCCTGGAATCTGCTGTCCTGGTTCCCTGCTCAGTCCCTTTTTTAAACACACGAATGTGCGACTTCCCATGGCTCCAATCGCCAGCCAAAAGGGCACCCAGACTGGTGTATTTTGTACGGAGAACCGCTGCTCCGGGGCACCGATAAAGCAGCCGCACGGGGCAAAGCAGTGACGCCGGCCGGCACAGCCACACTGGCCGAAACAGCCGCACTGGCGACCTGTGGAGCTCCTCCACCTGTGAATTTCCTAGTCTGTGGGCAATAAAAATGCAGCATCCACTCACCCTCTGCGCTTTCACTGGGAGCTGCAATCCTGAGCTGTTCCTAAACGGCCATCTTGTTCCAAGTCCCCTCTCTTATTTCTTTGAGCAGTGGTTTGTAGTTCTCCTTGAAGAGATCCTTCATGTCCTTTGTTAGTTGTATTCCTAGGTATTTTATTCTCTTTGTACAATTGTGAATGGGAGTTCACTCATAATTTGGCTCTCTGTCTGTTATCGGTGTATAGGAATGCTTGTGATTTTTGCACATGAATTTTGTATCCTGAGAATTTGCTGAAGTTACTTATCATCTTAAGGAGATTTTGGGCTGAGATGATGGAGTTGTCTAAATATACAATCATGTAATCTGCAAATACAGACAATTTGACTTCCTCTTTCCCTAACTGAATACGCTTTAATTCTTTTTCTTGCCTGACTGACCTGGTCAGAACTTCAATACTATGTTGAATAGGAGTGGTGAGAGAGGACATCCTTGTCTTGTGGCAGTTTTCTAAGGTTTCTTCCAGTTTTTGCCCACCCTGTACTCTTTAAAATAAATGTCACAACCATGAAAGACAAGAAAGAATTTCAAGGAATTGTTCCAGATTAAAGGAGACAAAGAAAGATGACAATTAAATTCAACACGTAATCCTGAATAGAGGACATTATTGTGATAATCACCAAAATTGTAATGGGGTTTGTCAATTATGCTAATACTGGATCAATGTTATAATAATTTCTTGATTTTAATATTCAAACTATAGTTACATAGGACAGTATCCACTTGTTTTGAGAAAATACAGAAGTTTTAAAGATAATGGGTCATTATGTCTTCAACTTTTTTCAAATGGTTCAGAAATATGAATGGAACCTAGGTAATCTGTGGAAGGAAGTATGGAAACTCTGTATAGTATTTCTGTAACTTCGATGAAAATTTAAAATTATTTCAAAATAAAATTTCTAAAACTGCTTCACAGTATTCTGTTACTTCAGGTAGACAATAATTTATTAGTTAATGGTTTTTTAATCTGCCTGTTCAATCAGTTCCAAATTCACCTCTAAATCCCAATGCTCTACTCTATCTGTAAGGAGTCATTACATCTATTTTAAAATACGTACTTCTTCCCCTTTACATATGCCAGAAGCTACATGAGGCCCCAAGGAAAACGAGGGGGTGATAACAAAAGAGAAATAACTCCGTCCATTTCATTGGTTAACCTTACAATTTATTAGAATAGGGAATGAATACATTAAAAACTACCACCATTCTCTGTTAAATATAGTTATCCTATAGAAATTAACTTGCACCATGTCTACAATTATATTGCCTTATTGTAAAAATAAAGTTACAGTCATCTCTCAGTATCTGACAGGGACTGACTCCAGGACACTGGCCCTGTCTCATACCAAAATTTTGAGATGATCAAGCCCCTTGACATACTCTGCCTAAATGGTGTGGTATTTGCATATAACCTACACAATTTGAAATATTTAAATAATCTCTAGATTACTTATCATACATAATACAGTATAAATGCTGTGCTAATATTTGTTACATTGTTTTTAAAATTTGTTTTTTATTGTTGTATTGGTATTTATTTTTTAATATTTTAAATCCATAGTTGGTTGAATCTACCAATGCAAGAACCCACAGAGAGCCAACTGTACTTTGAAATGCCTTCTTTCTTAAAAGTTATATAGTGTCTTCTTTTCTCTTTTTTTTTTTAAGAGACGAAGTCTTGCCATGTCACTCAGGCAGAAGTGTAGTGGCTGTTCACAGGTGCAGTCATAGCACTCTATACCCTCAAACTACTGGGCTCAAGCAATCCTACTGCCTCAGCTTCCCACATAGCAGGGACTACAGGAACATGCCACTGTGCCCAGTGCTGTTCTCTTAATCAGCATTTTCTACTCACTAACTCAATACTCCTCGCTCAACAGTCCTTTTGAATTTATTAGATCCAGACCAGAGTTACTACAAGTTTCCTTAGCAATGAATCAGCAACTAACCATCTTTGTATTGTACCTACCATTGCTCTGTCATCTCAAAGATTATTACTATTCTTTACCACTCTGAAATTCTTTAAACTCATTTAAAAAATCTAATTCCAATAGGCTTCTAATTCTCCATCAGATCATTCTTCTTGATAAAGAATATCTAAACCAAACAAGACCTCAGTAGTTCTGCCTTTCTTTATGAAGTTCTTATTTAAAAAAATTTTTTAAATCCTTTTTGTGTTGATCTTGGCATGCTCCAAAAGGGCATCATTCTTCATATGTTGCTTACCCTTGATAATATGTCCTTCCTTCTAATGCCCGTTTAGCCACTGAGCCAAGAGGGCTATCTAACCAGTAAAACCGAGTTGTTGTTGTTGTTGTTGTTTTTAAGACAACTCTTTCCTTCCCATTGAGATCATTAGAGAGGTTTCCTTTTGGTCTAACTATCTTTTAGATGTTATTGTTTGCTCTATAAGTCTCTCATTCTGAAAGTCACAATCATATTTATAGTCTCTGGTTAGGAATTACACATATCTTTGTTCTGGCCAAATCTACTTTCTTGAAGTCCACAGAATGTATCTGTTAAGTCCCAGCACTCTCCTTACTTCCTCTTCCACTAGCTATTAATTACTAGCCACAACTCAGAGCAGAAAATCTGCTTCCAGCAACCACTCAGACATCTGAAGTCCCCAATCAATGTTATACTTTTATCTCTGCAGATTTTATAAACTGAATTAGCTAGGCGTATCTTCCAAACTGTCCTGCAGGTCCCTTATATACTACCAGAACAATGACTTCTTTTCATTTAAGTTTTATTACTCCTCAAATCACTCTACTATTGTAGACAGCCCTCAGGGTTGCACATTTTTATAAATACTATGTTCTTTCTTGTCCTTGTCCCCTTTGATAGGGCCATTTCTTTTTAATAAAGTATGTGATCTGTTGCTAATATTCGAAACACAAAATCCACCTAATTTTATGGATCACATTTAGAGTCACAATCTGTGTTCTTTCAGAACTCTTCTACCTTTATACACCTTAAGAAAAATGAATGTGACAAGGTAATATATAGAGAGCAAATGAGAGGTAATACAACCGAAAATCACAGTATCTAGAATTACTGAAAAGAACTTCTTTTTTGTTATTTGGCTTTTTTTAAAACTCAAGAAGGCCTTATGGAAAAGAATAAGATTCATAATAAATATTGTATACCAATTATGAAAAAATTAGAAGTTTATTCTGAGTAAATTATCTTAAAATTATGTGATCTCCTCCAACATGTGATGAAATCATCCACTGAAAAGTAAAACTTAAAAAAAAAGTGCAGGTATAAGCCAAAATACAAAGTAACTAATCATGGGTACTCTGACATATGCCTGTAGAAACCATTGCCAGAAAACAAAGGCTCCTGTAAAGTCTTAAAAAATCACAGGGATAGTATAAAACCTGGAAAACTAGTGACACTCATTATTGAATACAAAGCCTAGTCATTATGACTATCACACCAGCTTTTAAAACTAACGGCGGTTCAGCCAGATATTGATTGGTTCAGCCAGATATTGATAACCCAGTCAATAATTTCGTAACAAATGCCAGAGTGATTTGCAGAGGTTTCCTGTAATTGTTTTTACTTTCTTGCTTTCCTAAAATGAGAATATGGTATGCAAAAATTTTTGAATTATAAGTTGCTTAAACATAAAATAACATTTTTCTAGTAAACTGTCTTAAAAGGAAAACTGTCATTATGTTGAATCAATTTTATAGGGCAATCAGTTAATTCAAGTAAACACAATAACTATCAATAGTCCTGTTTATTGTGAGTAGAGACTTTCCCATTTACCATTTCTCTCCCCAGGACAAATTAAAGTAGTTCTTACCTAATTCATAGAGATGCCCATCTACATGAACTAACGCAATAAAATGAAGGTCTACTTTTTCATCTATACTTGGTGCCTGGAATAGGAGGGAAAAAATATGTATTATATACATTAGTAGTCAAACAAATCAGTCATGTATATATAAACACATACAAATAACATCAAATTATATAAAAGAACATTTATCCAATATAATGCAAGGCTTAATGTGTGATATAATGGACAAAGAGTGACCACCCCTATGTCTGTGACAATATGCTCATTCAACAGCAAAGAAACAGTGACTAAAAGCACAACTTTCTTAATCTCTGCTATCTAAAAACCAAAAATTGTGTTCACCTTAGAAGCCTCAGCACTCAGCACAATGCCTGATATATAGAATATGCAAAATACATACTTATTGAATGAAATGAATACATAAACTGATTTGTATGATTTTTAAAATTTGAAATAAGAAAGTTAAAATTTTTTATGCATAACATCTTTTTTTTTTTTTTTTTGAGACGGAGTTTCGCTCGTTACCCAGGCTGGAGTGCAATGGCACAATCTCGGCTCACCGCAACATCCGCCTCCTGGGTTCAAGCAATTCTCCTGCCTCAGCCTCCCGAGTAGCTGGGACTACAGGCGAGTGCCACCATGCCCAGCTAATTTTTGTATTTTTAGTAGAGACGGGGTTTCACCATGTTGACCAGGATGGTCTCGATCTCTTGACCTCGTGATCCACCCGCCTCGGCCTCCCAAAGTGCTTGTATTATAGGCGTGAGCCACCGTGCCCGGCCCATAACATCTTAAAGAAACTCTTTTCCAGTTAAATTTTAAGACATCAAAAGAGCTGTTTCCTTAATGGCCTGAACTTGTTAATCTTATGTTATGAACAGTGCAGTGCAAACAGTCTTTGAGTAAAATAAGCATTTTAACTAACGGAATTTTAAAAGTTTCAAAATGAATATATGCAGGAAAATAGTCTAGATGATTAAAAGGGAAAAAAGATAAGAACAAATTAAAGTACAATTCACAGTAGCCTATGATTTTTCTCTTGCTTTGACAGTTAATAAATAATTTGAAATTAAAACTACATATACGTTTCTTTAGCATACCAATCAATTTGTATGAGCAGTATCTACATTTCTAAGACATTCAGATGACATGTGGAAAGTCAATACACTGATTAACTGGCACTTTCTATGATATATAGTAACTAGCCAGCTAATATTAGTAAGTGTTAGCTATACATCAAATCTAAATGGTTGGAAATGAAATACAATAACTGTTAAAAATGCAAGTAGAACACAAATTTTAAAGGAAAAGTTTTCCAGAGGCATAAATCAAATTATTTCTCAGATTACTTAATATCCTTTCAGTAACAGATAGTATCTTAACTAAAAAAATTACATTCTTTTTATCAAGTAACTATATATTTTCAAGCAGTTGTAATATGAAGTTTCGTGATGCAGATATTGAAAGGTACAGAATAAACATTACTGTCTTGGATTTACAGAATGTTTCTAAAACATTTATATATACAGTGTCTCACCTAATCTCACATTATTCTTCAGAGATCATTGCCCTCAAATGATGAATGGAAGAAATTCAACATAAACTGATGTAGCAAGCCAGCTCTTTCTAACTTCACTCTAGAACTACAGAATGCCACAGGTGGTAGCAATCAGGGTTATCTAGTTTTACTGTTGCTCCAATACTGGACTTTTCTCTACCACAGCCTCATCTTGTGGTAACCCATCTAATGCCAGAGACTCCTCCACTAGGTTTTGAGGCAGTCCATTCCATTGTTAGAGAGTTTTGTTTGAATTTTCCCTCATACTGAGGCTAAGATATGTCTCCTTGTATTTTCTAGCATCTTAGGAAAAAAATCTAATCCCTCCTGAACATATTTCTTCAAATATGTGAAGACAGAGTGATAAAGAGTTTCCCTTACTTTCCTGGACAGGGAATAAAAAAAGTTTAGTGGCCACTCAGTCTAATATCTCTATTTTAGATTAGAATCAAATTTTTCAAGGCTAAACCTAGGTAATTATACAAACTATAATTTCAATTCTATAACAAAAAGGCTATAATGAATTATTTATTCAACTAGGAAAGGGTCTTGTTTTACTCATTTTAAGACAACTTTCCAATAGGATATGAAGTAATTCTAAATGTTTTGAAATGTTTTGAACTCTATGCTTTTATAAACTATTAGTTACCTTAGCACCATCTCTTCTTAAAAATTACACATCGAATAACTTCCATTTTTCATATTGTGCCAGTAAATACAATCATGCTAGAGGTAAAAGTCATACAACTGGAGTCACAGAACTGAATATGGACCCAATCCCTGTAAGCCTCTTTCTTATCAATCTTGAGGTTTAAATGAGCTGCATGAAAGTACTTAGCAAACTGTTAAGTGTTATATAAGCCTTATGTATACTCCAATAATACTACATTATCACAAATGTAAGCAATTACCAAATGTAGTGACTCAAAATTGTGCATCATTTTACCTTTAATCTAAAAGTATATGCTAAAAATACAAAACTCTAAAGAGGGTATGAAAAGCCTTCAAACTATTATAAAAGATAAGCAAAGCTCAAAACTTCTAAGCCTTCCACAAAACCTCAGTACCTGTGATAAGTTTTTTCTTTGGTCAGCTTCAATTAGTCTCAGAGTCTCAAAATCTGTAATTACTTAATTTGTAATATTTTCCTTCATATACATGTATATGAAGAAAATATGTAATATAAATCTCCCTAATTTATATACATATATCCCTCCTGAACATAGGGAGATATGTATATATGAGTGTGTATATATATATATATTTTTAATATATAATAAATTAGGGAGATATACACACACACACACACACACACACACACACACACATATATATAATTTAGAATGCAACACTTCTTAGTTAACCCAAGGAATTAAACTCATAGAATTTTAACTTACGGAATGAGTTAAACACAAAGTTTAACTCAAAGAGTCAAAAAGTGCTAAAAACAATCAATTCGATATAAATTAGTCAAATACTAAATATAAACTTCACATTAAAATATACATTAAATTTAATGTATAATTGTATAGCACTTAATATATATATACCAGGCACTGTTCTAAATGTTTTATATATATCAAATAATTAATCATCATACTGGTTGAGCATCCAAATCCAAAAATCTGAAATCTGAAATGCTCTAAAATCCCAAACTTTCTGAGTACTAACAGGATATTCAAAGGAAATGCTGATTGCAGCATTATGGATTTCAATTTTTCTGGCTTGAGATACTCAACCAGGTAAATACAATATAAATAATCCAACCAAATTCCAAAACACTTTTCATCCCAAGTATTTTGGATAAGAGATACTCAATCTATATATAAACCCAATAAGGTATATAATATGATTATACCCATCTTACTCTCAAGAAAACTCTTCTGTAAGCATTATGAAACATGCTCTAGGTCATGCAGCTAGTAAGTGATGGAATCTGGATTCAAACCCAGGCAGTGTACGCCTAGAATCCATGTTCTTAACTACTATACTATAAAAATATTTAAAGCCACAAGGCAATGGAATTAATATGGAGCTAAGATCAACATTATATGAAAGCATATAAAAGAGGAAATGACAAATTTTATATGTTCATTTATATTTGGAACATTTTTAAGTAGAAAAGAAATAATTCATATTAGAATTGGATCAATTGTGCTCATGTCAGAATTTACACCTTTAGGAGTCTACCCTGGTCATCTAATTCACTTTGTATCTCTCATTGTGCCAAACAGTATATGGCACAGTAGAGAAGCAACAAATATCAAATGGATGAATGACTAAAAATGAAGAATGCCATGACCCAATGAGGACAATGAAATAGAGAGAAAGAGAGACACCAGTTTGTTGATACTTAGCACAAATGGAAAGGTATCTGATGACTATACTGATATTTGGAGGAAGCAAATATTTAAGGAAAGATTCCACTTCATAGTTTGAGTACTGCACTAGAAGGGTAAATAAGGGGAAGGAAAGAATGCTTGGCATTGACTTTTAATTGTTCTTAAGCATTAAATGTGCGTATAATCAGTCTTCCTCCTCTGGCTTCAAAAGCCACAATGATTTATAGAAATGTCAAGTTTCTTACAAATGTATGGCACACACCAAACCTTTTAGATATTGCATTTCTAGGGAGGCTCTACCAAACCACAGTCATTGCCTTTAATAGTCTAAAACATCAGAAAGACAAGAGCTGTAGTTGCTTAATTCTGTCGTGTATCTCAATTATGAGAATTACTAGAATGCCATCATCAGCCTCAATATTTAAGATAATTAGCAAGATTATAAGAAAAATGCATTTTTAATAGTTTGCAGATATCATTAGGCTATAAAAGAGAAATCATAAATTTGTGGGAAGCCTACATCGATACACATGGAGAAAATCTTCATTTCCTATTTGGAAAAGATCTTTAGAAACTGAATAGGCAGAAAAGATCATATCAAGATTAAACCAAGTACCTGAGCCACCTCAGGGAATAAAATAATAGCTTAGATGAAACACCCTACACCATGAAGGATTTAGATTGAGGATAGAGTAAGTAAAGTAACCCCAGAGCATGGCAAGAGACTAAAGTCATGCTCAGAAACGTTAAAAATAATAAAGTAATAGACAGAAAAGAACTCAGAAGGTATGCAACATTTGTTGACATTAGTCAACTAAATGAATTCAGTAAGCTGAAAGGTAAGAGAACACATACTCACTTTAACAATTAACCAGACTTAAACATTATCATGAATGTGGATCAGTACTCATCAAAAGGCAGGTGCCGTTATGTTGGCAGGATATGGAGTGGAAAGATGGATGTTCCGAGGCACTGGCGAAAGTCAAGCTAGACTGCAAAGCATAGAGGTATGCTTGCAATCTTATTGGGGGAGAGAAAGCTAATGGTTGAGTGAACCAAGAGAAAAGCACTCTGCAAGACTGAAGTTGTTTGAGAGAGAGAAAAAAAATGAATAGCCCTTGTCACTGGAAGAAGAGATGGAAGATTGACTAAACTTACAACAGAATGGAGACCCAAAGATGGTAGGCGTAAGAAGGGTCGCCAGCGACGAAGACGGAGAGATGGACTGGTAGCCTTTGCAGGGCCTACATGGTTACGTTTGACCCAGGGCAGGGATGCATGGTGACACAATGATGAGGCCTTCGTTCTGCAGTGGCTAGAATGAGGCTGTGATGAGGATGGCGAGGAGGACTACATAATTAAAAAAGAAAATACTTTACTTAGACCACGTTACCGGGTGATTATTGTTTTTAAAAGCAACGTATGGTCATGCTTGTAATTCATATGGTCTACTATTTTTAATAACCATAATCTAGCAAAGAATCATATATGAATATTGGTTCAAAGCCAGTAAAGTGGAAATATATAACCAAGTATCAGCTTATATGCCATAGTTCTATGTGTACATTAAAAATATTCACATATCCTTGTTTGCATAGCAGAGACTCTTTAAAATTAATACTTAAAAGCCACTAAAATTATTACATCAAATTGTTTTTAAAAACTAATACACACACAAAAAAACCATGTAACACATATAAAATGCACAAAGAATAATGGGTAGAAGAAAACTGTATGGTGTTAGGCATTGGGAAAAAGAATTCTCTAAAAGGAATAAGCTCCAAGGAGGAAAACAAAACAAAACTATAAATAAGAATAAAATTAATCCCTCCAAAGATGACAACCTGAATAAACTATCCTCCTACTTAGGCTGACAAGTTACATGGAAAATATCACGGCCTCTTAACTATCTTTTAGGAAACAATGTCATTAATTAAAATATGCATCTTTTTTTATGGCAGGTGTTTTCAAGGACTTGACATATATCGGTTAATTGAACCTCCCAGTAACTCACAGGCACCACTATTCCTGTTCTACAAATGAGGAATCAGAGCACAAATGGGTTAAGTAACATAAACAAGGCCACACAGGTAACAGAACTGGGATTCAAACCCAGAAAATCAGATTCTAGAGTCCAATGATCTTAATCACTATGGTGTATAGTCAAAGTGATCAAGAAAAATATGGTAATGCAAAGACAGGCCAGATACTGATAAGGAGAGGAGTAATTCTGGTAAGATTAGGTATTTGGGGAGTCACCTTTTCAAACACTATTGTACCACAAAAAGCAAATCTAGCCAAGAGTTTTCTATGAAGTACACAAGGGTATGATAACATAATAGTAGTAATCCAAATGACTTCATAATTGTCACATTCAATTAATAACACCAGTATATAAAATAAAAAATTTAATTTGAGGGAGTATGACAAAATTACAATCACTATAATCAAAGTGAGAAGAAATAAAAAGAATGGTAATATAAATCCTTGCTCAGAGATAAAGGTTTTGCTAATAACTATAACAACCATAATAGATTTCTCTTTAGGAAAATGAGGAATTTTACTTTCCCAATGACTTCTAAAACTCTTTTCTACTCTGAAACTCCTCTAATCTTGCTTAGTACCTTCAATCTAAAGAAACAATATACAAGCCTTAAAAAAAGCTATCATTTTGGTGGGGGGGTTAAAAAATACGTTTGAACATTTTAGCTGCTCACAATAAGAATCAGTCAATCAAAAACACATAAATGAATTCCATACTTGGTTCTATATGGGAACAAAAGTTTATATGATGGTATCTGCTCTCACAGACATAGTTTAATCAGAAATTCATCACATTCAGTCTGATTATATTCATATAACAGGAAAGAAGGAAGGAGAGAATAGGGGCAGAAAGGGGAAACAAACAAAAGGGGGAAAGAAACGGTGTAAAAGAAGAGACAGAAGGAAAGGTGACTAGCAAATATTGGAGAAAAAAAATTTCTAAGAATCTAGAGAGGGAATTATTACTAAACCAGAGTTGTACACTGACAAGAATGTATAAGGTTAGAATGGGTGAAATAGGAAAATATTCTTGGCAAAGATTAAGTGAGAAAAAGAACAGAAATAGAAATAAGGAAAACGTGTTCAGGAGAGTAGACTGTCAGGTCTGAAATTTGAGCTTTATCTTTCATTTTAATAAGTTAGCCTCTTTCATTTGGCAAAAGGCATGAGATGCCTGGGTCAGAGAAAAAAAATTTATTACTCATAGCACAGCAAGGAACATGATCATCAATACGTTTGTGCCAATTCACATGAGAGCAACAGACAGAGCTAGGGTGGATGGTTGCACAAGGGTAGGCTGCGTTACAGGAGAGAAATACTGAGTTTGGGGAAAACCACTGGTTTACAGCGAGCAGTAAGCTAACAGGTTCTTTGTGCCAGAGGCAAAGACATTACCTCATCCCTTAAGATTGCTTACTCCAAACACACCTGTAAGAAGTGTGATTTCCAACTTCAAGTATGACGGCCCTCTTCTTTTGTCATTTTTGAAGAATCTTTTTGAAAACTTTTTTTAAAAAAATAATTTCAAATTTACAAAGAGTAACAAAAACAAGCACAATACAAGAAACACTCAGATTTGACTATGACCTTCTACCTTCATTTACTTTATCATCTGCACTTACACTCTTTTCCCCTTTCTTTTCTCTTTTCCTCTTTCTTTTCTCTTTTCCTCTTTCTATATAACCTTTTTTCCTGAATCATTTGAGGATAACTTATATACATCATAGCACTTTAATCCTAAAGTCTGCAGTGTTTTCTAGGACTAAGGGAATTATCTTACATTAATATCAGCGCAGTTATCGTCCTCAAAATTTTATATTGATATAATACTTTTGCCTAATCTCCTATCATATTTTAATTTTGCCAGTTATCTAGTTATGAAATTTATAGCATTTTCCCCCAGGGTCTCATCTAAGTACAGGTATTAAACTTATTCATCATGTCTCCTTAGTATCTTTTAACCTGGAACCTTTCTAAACAGTCTTTGTCTTTTATAGTTTAAATAACCCTTCCCTATTTTTTTATAAATCATTTTCTATTTAAAATGTTATGCTCTCTGTGACTAGAGACTGCTTTACTTTTTCCTTTTTAAACTATATTCCCTTTATTTCTTTTACTTGCCCTACTATATTGGCTAGGACCTCTACTACAGTACTGCATTTCATTGACTTACTTCTGCTTTTATCTTTGTTATTTCTACCTTCTACTCACTTTGGATTTAATTGGTTGTTATTTTGCGACCTTAAGGTAAAAACTTAGATTTCCAACTTGAAGCCATTTTCCTTTTCTACTGTAAGCATGTAATACTACAGTTTCCCTCTAACTCCTGTTTTATTTTGGTTTTTTCTACTATAAGCATTTAATGCTATAGAGTTCTCTCCAACCCCTGCATTAGCTGTATCCTGTCAATTTTGGTATATTTCTTTTCGATCAATTCAACATGTTTTCTAATTTCTCTTGGGAATTCTTCTTTGATCTCTGAGTTATTTAGAAGTGTGCTATTTAATATCTAAATATTTGGGGTATATTCCAGATATTTTTCTGTTGTCGATTTGTAGTTTAACTCCACTATGGTTAGAAAACATTCTTTGCATAATTAAAAAAAAAATTTTAAGGTTGACTTTCTAATCCAGAATATGATCTATCCTGTAACTATCCCATGTGCCTTAAGAAGACTATATTCTAACTGTTGTGTTCCCAATTGATGAAGTGTTCCACAAATATCAAAAGGGTCAAGTTGTTTTGACAATGTTGTTCAAATTTTCAATTTTTTACTTTCTGTGTCTATTTGTTTTATTGATTCCTGAGTGTTGACATCTCCAACTATAATTGTGAATTTGTCTATTTCTCTCTTCAGTTCTAACAGTGTTTGCCTCATATATTTAGAAGCTCTAATTGTTAGCTGCATACAGGTACTTTCTGTTATGTGTGTGCTACGTCTTCTTGGTGAGGTAACCTCTGTATCATTATGTAACATCCTTCTTCATCACTGGTACTATTCCTTGTTCTGAAGTCTACTTCACTTCATGTCAGTATAACTACTCCAGCTTTTTTTTGATTAGTGTTTGCATTGTTTATCTTTTCCCATCTTTTTGATTGTTATCTTCTTAGGTTTTTTAAAAGTGCCTTTCTTATAAACAGCATATAATTGTGTCTTGCTTTTTTACTAAACTGACCTTTCTTTCAGGTTGAGGGTTGATAGACATTTGAATCTTCTTCATGCGATGTTTGATGTGGCTAAATTTAAATCTACATTGTCAGTTCTCTATTTTTTCCATCTGCTTTGTTACTTTTCTGCTTTTTGCATAATTTTTATTATTCTATTTATCTGTACTATGGACTTCTTATTTATACTTTTTAAGTTTTTCAGTAACTGCCCTAGGATTTACAAGATATATCTTTAGTCACAGGATACCTTCAAATAGTATTACACCACTACATACGTAGTATAAGAACCTCACAACAGCATTATCCCAATTTCTCCCTCCCTTCCTTTGTGCTACTGTTTTATTTTTATATGTTATAAATTTATAGTACATAGTTGCTATTTTTGATTCGGTAATCCTAATCATCTTTCAAAGAAATTGAAAATAAGAACAAAATTTATTTTACATTTACTTTCATTTGTTCCATTTTCAATGCTTCCCAAATATTTGAATAGCTGTAAGTTTCTGTCTGGCATTGTCCTACTTCAGCATAATAAAATTCCTTTTATATTTCTTATAGTGCAAGTAAGCTGCTATGAGCTCTCTCAGTTTTTGTCTCAAAGTTTTTATTTTTAAAAGATATTTCTGTTCCATTGAATTCTTAGCATTCTAAATATATCATTCCATGTGTTCTGGCTTGCATAACTTCTAGTAAGGAGTCTGCTATAATTCTTATGATTTCTTAGCATCTACTCTGTCTTTTTCATGTGGCTACCTTGAACATTTTGCGTTTATCTTTGTTCTTCAGCAACGTTTTCTTTGAACTTTAATGTGTCTCAGTGGGTAGGTGTTTGTTTGTTGGAGGATAAGGGTGTTTATCCTTTCTAGTGTCTCTGGGATTCCTGAAGCTGTGGTTTGATGTCTTTAATAATTGGCCATTACCCTTCAAATACTTTTGTCTCAAGGCCCCACCCCTCACTCACTTCCATCCCCATCATATCTTTCCATCTCGCTTCTCCTTTCGGGATTCCACTTTCACATACTACATCACTTGAAATTGCCCCCACAGCTTTTGGATGAACTGTTTGTTTTGTGTGGTTTTTTGCCCCCTTTTCCACTATTTTTCCCTTTGTGGGTAAGTTTGGGTTATTTACAGTGATTTATCCTCACAGTCACTGATTCTTTTCTCAATTTGTTGAGTCTACTGGTAAATCTGTTAATGGCATTCCTCATCTCCAGTACTGTGTTTTTCATTACTTGCATTTCCATTTGATTCTTTCTTATGTTACTAGTTTCCAATTCTGCTGATATTACCCATGTGATAAAACATGTTTTCCATCTTTCCACGTCTTTAATATATTTTAAATTCCCTGTCTGATACTTTGACATCTATATCATATCTGAATCTAGTTCTGTTAAATGCTTTTTCTCTTGACAGTATGTTGATGTTTATCCTGTTCCCTTATTGTCTTATGATTTTTCCTTAAAAGCCAGACACCTTCTGTAGGAGTATAGAGACTGCAATAAATAATATGTCTAAAAATGGGCATGTCTTATCTTCTGCTATGACTTAAGTATATGAGGAAGAGCCAACCTAATCGAGAGTTTAGCTGTTTGGGTTTTATTGATGCTATGATTAGCCTGAGAATACCATTGGTTTAAAATACCATCTGGCATAACCTTGTGCTTTGAGGGGAAGTTGGGTTGCAGGATGTTTTCTTTTTCAATACTCTTGCTCCACCCTAAGCTTTAGGCTTTAGCTCAGAGGCTATGCCTCAGAGAAGGTCTCTCTCCATGTTATTGAACCATGCCCGCACATTTGACACCTGTTTCTTGGTGCTTGCTAGTCTAATGGTGGGTTTGTTGAGGCATTCTTTGTTGTCCTAGGCCTGTGCTCTCCCATCTTGTCCCCACTCAATCTCATAAGCACCCATTGAGGTCTGCAGAGTGGATATGAGCTCTCCCTTCAGGGCTGTTTACAGGGATTTTATAGTCTTATCATAGCCTGCTTGTGACCTTAAGCAATCTGTTAACATTTTTAGCTATTGTGTTTCGTTACCCATAAACTTTGGGTAATCAAACACTTCTATTCATCTCAATAAGTATATCTCTATGTCGTTTTTCATGGCAACATATTACTCCTTAAATAGATGTATCATTAGTATAATGTTGCACCTTTAGATTGTTTCTGGTTTTCTAACACTATGCTTTAGTGAAAATGTGCATACAAGTATCTATATATGCATCAGTCAACAGTGTAATATTGGTATCCAAGATGATGTTATAAAACAACAAAATAATAGGTAACATCAAGTGCTTACTATCTTGTACCAGATGTTCTAAACTATAGATGCTACAGATCTTCACAATAATCCTAGAAGGTACATATTATTATTATTTCTATTTTAAAGATAAAGAATAATTTTGCCCAATGTTATCAGACTAGTAATTTTAGCTTTCTTTTTGATCATGTTTTCTAATAAAAACTTACATAACAGAAGAAAGAAGGAGAAAAGGATAATAAGTCTAAAAGTACACTCTGTTAAATGAGTTCCATACATCAAGGTTTGTGTGAGTCTGTGTCTGTAAGTGGCTAAAGTTTTACAACATTCAAGATAGGATAGCATATCGATATATTAAAATTGTTTATTTAACTACTTTGTAAGGCTTGGGGGCAGGCAAAGCTTTTATCCACTACCTTATGGCTCCTGTCATAGCATACTAAAGATTATTTCTATCAAGTATGTCAAAATGTTAAACATTAGAACTAAGAATTCTAAATTTTTACTCTAGTCATATTTATTTTTACATCCTAATGCTAAACACACTCTACACATATTATCTTCAACTGTATAATTTCCAGAGATAATTCATAACATAGACATAATAGTGTACATCATATATATATTCAATTTCAAAGAGTTGATATAATTCAGAAAAAGACTTTCAAACAACAACATTTCAAGAGATGGAAGGACTTTGAAATAAAATGTGCTATTATGGAAACCTAAAATTCATAGACTTTCCTCTTAGAATTACAAAGATTAAAGACACATGCACCAACTTTTAAATCTTTATAATGTTAATTGTTAATGCAATTGCTTAAGCAACCTAATTTTTAGCTCTGCTTTCAAATATGAAAATTTAAACTGTGAGCTAAATCTTTAGCTAGATGGCTAATTTCACACTGTCCTCCATACTAACTGGAAAAGATTAAATATCTACGGTTTATTTTTGAATCTTTCATAAAAGTCATAAAGACAGCTCACTTTCTAGAGAGTCTGAATAAAGAGCTCACTTCCTCAGTTTTTTCATTCTGGTGAGGAGTCCAAAATCACTAATAATTATTTATTTTATTAAAACTATTAATGACACCAGTGTCTGCCAGGACATTAACAGTGAACCTAGGCCCTCACTGCTGACTGTGTGGGCATTGCAACAGTATAATGTGACTGAAGATATACCACTTTACATGAAATTTAAACTCATCTCTTCATTATAGTTCAAAAAACATAGAATAGGCTTTTCAGAAACCTGAGGAATTTTAAAAAGCAGACTAAATGATTTACTCTTCAGAAAGAATGCTAAGATACTTAATAGGTAATTGTTGCATGAGATTTTTAATCCTTCTGATTCTGAGCGAAACCCTCTGAGTTTAAAAACAAAACACACATTCACTTACACAGAGAAAGTGAGCTATGTGAATACAGACCATAAGCATGACAGTTTTGGTTTATTCAGAAGCACAAGGACCTACTTGACTTGCCCAAAGCCACATAACTAGTGAGTGTGAAAGCCAGAGGCAGACTCATGACTCCCAGCTCCAATTTCAGTGTTTTCCACTGCACACAAAGCCACTCGTCTATCAATTGTCAACTAATCTGACTGATTCATAAAGGCACAACTATTATTATTTTCTATCTGAATTCCTGAATATAATTCAAATCTACCTTCTAGTTGTCAAACTTAGAACTAGTTCAGAAAACAACAACAATCATCACCCAGGTCTCAAAGGCCAAATTACTTTTTCTTCAGCTAGCATGCATGTACTTTTTTATTTAAAAAAAAAAAAAAATACTCTTTAAACTGTTTAATAAAATAAACAAAGTATTAGAAATGCTGTGAAGGCTAAAAAGAAATGATTTATACTTTTTCAAAAACATCTAAGAAAGCAGAGGGTCTGCCTAAGAGTACTCCCCTATTAAGAAATCATGTATTTTGGCCGGGTATAATGGCTCACACCCGTAATCCCAAGACTTTGAGAGGCCAGGGCAGAAGGATCACTTGAGCCCAGGAGTTTAAGACCAGCCTAGGCAACATAGGGAGACCCCCACAGCTACTAAAAATAAAAAAATAAAATAACCAGGTGTGGTGGCACATGCCCATAGTCTTAGCTACTTGGGAGTCTGAGGTGGAAGGATAGCTTCAGCCCAAGAGATCAAGACTGCAGTGAGCCAAGATCAAGCCACTGCACTGCACCCTGAGCAACAGAATAAGACCCTGACTCAAAGGAAAAAAAAAAAAGAAAGAAATCAAGTGTTTGGTTTGATGGGTACTGTAAGTGCTTAAATCTAAAATATGTTAAAATTCAAAAATAAAGTAAGTAGGTTTTGGTTTACAGCCAAAGCATTTTCTCATTTAAACTGACATACTATTATTAAGAAAATATCCTTATAACTATGCAATTTCTTGAACATGAAGGAATCATGGGTGGGTAGATAGTTAATTACTGTTTTCTAAAATATACCTGATTACCAAAAGACTGTGGCTAGTTTATGGGTAAGATTTCTTGTTAATAGAAAAAAAAAAAAAAAAAAGTAGTGCATTGAATAAGAACTGACTTAGATGTAATGGCAAAAAAGAACAAAATATTTGGCACAACTCTGAATGACTATTTGTAGCTTATTACATATTTGCATTAAATTTCTAGCCGTGAATAGCATTGCTTTTAGAGCAAAAACAAAAATTCAAATTTTAAAAACCTCGTTTCACTTTTTTTCAGTAATTTGATTTACCTACATGTTTTGTTGCCTTAAGAGCACGGGAGTACCCACTAGCTGTGTGACCCTGAATATATTAGCAGCTTCTTAGATTTCCCACCTGCAAAATGGGGTAACAGCTATCTCGTGGAATTGAGAGGATCAAACTAGGGTACATACAACACTTAGTCTACCCCATGACACGAATTCAGAAAATGGTAACCAACATTATAATAATATGGCAGACATACTTTCAAAAGGAGTAAGATGATGAGAATACTTGAAAGCTGGTGAGTACCTCAAAGCAGTTCTATCGTATTCACACAAAAATGACAAGGGCAGTCAAGAAAATTCACACAGACACTTAGCACCGAGAAATAATCCCCAATGTTTCTAGCAACCCCAGTCATCTCATAGTGAGATTCTTTTGGGTTGAGAGCCTAAGATATTTGTGGATTTCTAACAGAGAACAATATGCACTGCCTTCGCCATACCTACACGGGGTAGAAATGGGGATAAAACACTTCCTTAGTTTGTTTAAAAATGATTTCAGCTTCTCATGATTATTAGATCACAGTTCCTTTTATTGACTGATTGATCAAATACACACTTGTTCATGACAATTAAATTGAATCATTATTTCCTGAATGGGGGATGTTCTTTAAGACTTTAGAAACACCACTGAGCCTAGCCGAGCATGGCAGAACACGCTTATAATCACAGCTACTCAGTAGGATGAGAATCACTTGAGCCGAGGAGTTTGAGACAAGCCAGGGCAACATTGAGAGACCCACCATCCTAAGGAAAAAGGAAAAAGGAAAGGAAAGGAAAGGACTGGACCACTGAGTGTAAAATCTGGCACATGGAAAAGAAAATAATTGGGAACATCTTTAGAGCTGCCAAATGCTATGAAAATTAAATTATAAATGTGTACACATATGTGTAAGGGCATGTGTGTGAGCATGCATGAGAACACATAAGTGCATAACTTTATGAGTTTAAAATCAAAATCATAAATTAATTCTAAATGGATTTCTGTAGATTTTTTAGTAAATTTCAGTGTAATACACTGGATCATAGTAAATTTAAAGTTCAAATTTTAAAAAGGAAATTAAAACCAGATCCATGCAAAAGATGCAAAGTTTCCTACAGAGTATCCATGTTCGGTTGGCAAAGAAGTCACAAGTTAAATATGGGATAGATATCAAAATACACAAAATACCACTACATAATCCATGGAAAATCTGGATAAATGGTAAATTTCTTCATTTTGCTCACCTAATAAATCAAGATGCCCACAGACATCAAGATATTCTTAAAAGACTTTTTTCCCCTACTGGTTTAACAATTATGTTTTCTCCTTTAAGTTTATAATTCTCCATATTAGAAATCTCTATTAATGTAATACCTATACATCTACATATTACTTTAAACCTAAGCTTACCATTGTTAAACTGTTCAAACTAATTCCCACAAATTATTTTCTTTACAATTTGAGAGCAGCCCCAAATAGAGTTCTCCTTTATTACAAATGAAAAAAAAATCATGTATTCTAACATTACCCTCTATTCTGGAAAGTTGTGATTTAAAACAAAACTAATAGAAATCTTTCACCACCACCAAGCACAACATCAATTCTTTTTATTGCTGAAAGCATTCTTAGACTGGTTTCATCTAGTCAGATCTGGAAGGGTGAACTGCTGAGTTCAGTCTAAGAATTTTCCTTTAAAATAAGGAATAATACATCAATTTCTAAAATTCTGAGATCAGTAAAGAAGAAATAAGGGAGGAGGAAAGGAGAGAGATGGAGAGGAAAAAAAAGAAGGGAGGGACAGAGGGAGGGGGAGAAAAGAGGAAAGGGAAGGCCTCTATTATAAGGGAATGATATTCAGAAGAAACAAAAAAAGAAGAGACACAGAAGCAAGCTAGGGAGTCCCAGGGCATTTTTGGTTTTAAAAATATAATAAAATAAAATTACCCCCAAAAGATTTTTAAGTCATGTTGGAACAGAATAAAGAAAATGAGGTATGAAAAGTAAAGAAAAACAAAGATCAGAAAGTTGCAGTTTCAGACTTTTGACAAAACTGGACTCTACATTTTGAACTGCATGATATATTTATTGTTTCCACCTGATTCTTCCAAGATAATCAGAAACTTATATTTTACATTATTTAAAAACTAAATTTCTTCCTAATATCCTGGGATTCTTTCACAGTGAAGGAAGGAAAGAAGGAAATAAATTCCCAAAGGAGGGGAATAAATATGTGAGCACCTCAATATGTGTAAATCTTTTTTGGCTTATTGGAATAATTTCTGATATCTCTTTGTAATCCCAATATAATAAAAATAAAGATTATATCCCTAGTAAAATAAAGCCATGCAACTATACAAATTCATCTAATGAAGATAAAACTTTATGCTGTTTATTCCTACTGACAGTCTGTACTGGCTGGGCCAAAAAAGCCAAGTAGATTCTAAACAGAGGATTTTCCTAAATTAAAAATACACACATACACACACACATACAAACACACACACACGTATCTTTAACTATGTATATATATTTATGATCACATACTTGAAATCAGAAATTAGGCAATGCTTACCCCAGTGGTCAAATAATCGCTCTTTTACAGGTTAACAACATTAACCAAAATAGAATTACATACTAACATTTCATTGTAAATCAATTATAATTTTATTTTATGATTTAAATTAACTTCATAAACTTTTACTAAAGATCTTTTAAGTATCATTAGCAATCAAACATGTTATTTCCCCCTATCAAACAAGCAAAAATTTAGAAATAGAATTCAATACTGGCAAGGGCTGTTTTCAAAGCTGCGGTCGTCACTGAAGTAAAAGATCTTTGAAGACACAAGTTATGTCTCACTTATCTTTGTATGTACAAGTCAAAGACAGTGCCTAGTACAGTAGGTTCTCAAACTGGTTATCTGATTGAACAAATGAAAGAAAGACAATTTCATGTTATGTAACAAGAACCATAAAAATGTTCATCCCTTTGAATCAGTAATTCCACCTACAAGAAACTACCTTAATAAACCCGAAAGAATACTTAGATTAACAAGGATTTTCAATGAAGTTATAGTTTTAACTTGAAAAACTAAAAATAATCTAAACATCAAAAGTTAAGGAAATGAAAAATAAATTTCATTTATTTGATGCTGATGAAACAAGAAAATATTCATGGTAATATGTTAAGAAAAAAGTCAGACAAAATTTCTTGATCTCAACTATTCTTAAAATGTACTAAAAAAAGAATGGCAAATATACATAGTAGCTGCTAAATGTATATGGTAGCTGCTAAAAGTATTTTGCTATTTTTTCCATACTGGTATGTTTTTTTAAAAACAGAAAGCAATAGCGCTTCCTGTCATTTCTGTTGTTTTTCATTATTATTATTAATTTACATGGAGAGTTCTGGGCAGTACAACAAACTTACTCTTTTTGCAAAAAGTTAAACAATAAATCATCAGGAGATCTCTATTCATATCTGGGCTGACTCCTAGATTAATATGGACAAATCACAAATTTTGGAAATTACTTTTAAGTGTCAATGAAGTAAAAGTAGGGTCCAAAGACAAATAAAATACCCTTCTGGATTTTTCCTTCTTGTCTTCACATTTGACTTGCAGACTGTTTCCACTATTGCATCACTGATACTTGTTCACAATTTTAAAGACACTTATTAGAGTCTTCCGTGAATAGAAAAGCCTTAAAACAAGGAGATTTTCTAATCTACTAAACACTTTAGTGGAAGCCCAGATCATATTAACCTGAAACTTCCTGCCAATCTTATTATTCTACAATCATTCCAAAAGGTCTTAGTTGGAATGAATATACAGTCATCCCTTGAAATCCATGGACTATTGGTTTCAGGACCCCCTGCAGATACCAAAATCCACAGATGCTCACAAGCCTTGTTTAAAATAATGTAGTATTTGCATATAACCTATGTACCTCCTCCAGTATACTTTAAGTCATTTCTAGATAACTTGTAATACCTAATACAATGTAAATGCTATAGAAGTTGTTGTTATAATATATTGTTTAGGAAATAATGACAAGAAAAAAAGTCTGTACATATTCAGTACAGACACAACCATCTTTTATTCTTTTTTTGAATATTTTTTCTTTTTTGTCTGAGACAAGGTCTACTCTGTCACGCAGGCTTGAGTGCAGCAGCATGATCACAGTCTTGACCTCCTGGGCTGAAGCCATCCTTCCACCTCAGCCTCCCAAGTAGCTGGGACTACAGAGTAACCAGAACTACAGGTGTGTGCCACCATACCTAGCTAATTTTTTTGTACAGACAGGGTCTCACTATGTTGCCCAGGCTGGTCTCAAACAGGCTGGAAGTGTGCTGCATCATTAGAAAGCACAAAGATGGTACTATGGACTGAATTGTGTCCCTATTGTCAAATTAATACATTGAAGCCCTAACCTTCAATGTGACTATATTTGGAGACAGGGCCTTGAAGGAAATAGTTAATGTTAAGTAAGGTTATACGAATGGGGCACTAATCCAATAGGACTGGTGTGCTTATAAGAGAAAGAGACATGAGAGCAATCGATCTCTCTCTTCCCCTCTCTCTCCACATCCACTCCATATGAACACACAGGACAGGCCATGTGAGGCTACACTGAGCAGGTGGTAGTCTACAAGCCAGGAAGGGACATCTCAGTAGGAGCCAACCCTGCTGACACTTTGCTCTTGGATTTCTAGCATCAAGAACTGTGAGATCATAAATTTCTGTTGTTAAAGCCACCTGGTAATAATTTGTGATGACTACCCAAGCAGACTAATACAGACAGGAAAGACCTAGGTACTTTGTAAGAACTGACAAAAAATCAGTGGGCTGGAATACAAACAGCAGTAGAGATAATAATACACCGAAGACTCTTAAGCCCATAGATGGGAGATGAATCTTTTTTTTTTTTTTTTTTTTTTAGACAGAGTCTCACTTTTGTCACCCAGCCTGAGTGCAGTGATGGAATCTCAGCTCACTGCAACCTCCACCTCCCAAGTTCAAGCAATTCTCCTGCCTGGCCCTCCTGAGTAGCTGGGATTACAGGCACATGCCACACGTCTGGCTGATTTTTGTGTTTTCACTAGAGATGGGGTTTCACCATGTCGGCCAGGTTGGTCTCAAGCTCCTGACTTCAGGTTATCTGCCCACCTCACCCTCCAAAAGTGCTCGGATTATAGGCGTGAGCCACCAAGCCCAGCCAGGAGATGAATCTTAGATGAGATGATCAGAAAAATATATGGTGCAGGTTTTTGTTCCCTCAGTGATTGGGAGACACTAACATACAGCAACTAGAGGTCACTATATTACACCCTGGAGTGCACAGAACAGTCCAACACAAAAAAGAACTGAACCCTTCCAAAATGTTAACACTGACTTATTTGGAAACCACTGCTAATGGGTAAGTTTCATTTACCCAGGGGACTATAGAAAACTAAGGTTTGCCCCCCCCCCCTGCTTTTTTTTTATTATTATTTCTTACACTACCAAGGACAGTTCTGGGCTAATTCTGGTTAATTAATAGACATGTGTTATACTGTGTGTAACAGTATTGGATAATTTGGAACATACACAAATGAATCAGATGCCAATCCTAGGCCTAAGAGCCCCAGAAAAGGAGATATGATACCATACTTCATCAAACTGAGGCTCCATTGGTTACATGACACACCATTTTAAGAACCACTAAGTTGGGAATAACGCCAAGTAAACTGTGCTATCAATTGTAAGATACATCTTAACTTCAGAGTTTTTAAAATGTGAAAAAATGCACATCTTAAAAAATGAAAGAGAATATGAAATAGTTAAAATGCAAATAGTTGGAGTAGTCATATAAAAAGTTCATATAAAGGATAAAATATATGCAGGTCTGATCATCTGGAACGGCTTCAGGTTGAAGATCATATTAAGCTGAGTCTTGAAGAATGGATAAAAGTAGGAAGTGGAAGAGACTGAGGGACAGAATATTTTATTTTCAGAGAGTACTCCAAAAAGAACAGCAATAATAAAATAAGGAAGTAAGGGCTGGCTAAAAAGAAATACTTAAAGTTAGAAAGACAAGTTAAAATAGAAAAAAAGAAAAAGACAGACACACAAGGGTTAGGAAAACCTTGAATGCAACTAGGTTAAACAGCCTGAAATTGATTGCATAGCTTGAGGAATCATTCGCAAAAACTTTTTTAGCTCCTACACATTTTAGGGTTATAACATACATCGAAAATATGGTTCATTCTAGTACTGATTCTAAACTGTGGGAGATGGGAAAGGAGCAGAAAAGATTAATTCTGAGGGGAGTACACAGCAGTGTACTCCAGAAAATCCTAACTTCTATCTCCACCTTGAGAATTACTGCTCTACGCATTAGGAAACCTCTAGAAAAATTTTAGCAGCCACCTGATTCAGGTACATTTCAGAAAAGGGAACACAGAAGAATTGTGTAAAAATGGATGAGAAATGGAATAAAGACTGAGAATCTGCATAATAAGCAGATCTTCTAAACCAGAAGTTAATGAATTTGTATTAGATTAGTTACAGCGGAAAAATGTACGGTGGAACTATTGTAAGAAACAGAAACAATAAAGGGAATCAAAAGTTTAAGATACAGATAATAAGCTCAAACAAAGAAAAATGCTTTCTAAAATACGTGGGTCATTCAGATGACATCTAACAGGCATCCAAGACTGGAAGGAATGAAGTAGCTTAGGTCTGAAAAAACAGGCATGAAAATCATTCAAAAAGAAGTGTAAATGTAAATCCATAGTTTGGATGAAGCTCCAAAAAGTGGGCAAGAAAAGTATGGCAAAATTAAGTATTTTTTGTAGTGAATATCTGTTAAAGCACTTAATTGCTTTATTACAAGTAACTGTCTTCATATCTTACAATAAACTTATGCTGATCCTCATCATCACTAATTTTAACACGATAAATCTGCAAACAAAAAAAGCAAAGCATAATGAAGATTATGAATATGTTCAGGATCACATAAAGCAATATAAAACAGCATTTCATTAATTTCCAATCTGCTGTTAAAAACATTTCAACAGGGCTCTTCTGTGTTTGTGTATGGATAAACTTGGTGAAAAACAATAATCTACACCGTTGAAAGCAGCACCTAAGAGCAACCTATATATAGAGAGAGACAGGGTCTTGCTCTGTCCCCCATGCTGGAGTGCAATGGTGCAATCATAGCTCACTATAACCTCAAACTCCTAAGCTCAAGTAATCCTCCCATCTCGGCCTCCCTAGTAGCTAGTGCTACAGGTGCGTGCAGCACCACACCTGGCTAATTTTTATTACTTTCTGTAGAGACAGAGTCTTGCTTTGTTGCCCAGCCTGGTCTCAAACTCCTGGCCTCAAATGATCCTCGTGCTCTAACTTCCCAAAGGACTGGGATTACACAGGTGTAAGCCAGCATGCTCAGCCAAAATCCATGATTTTTAAATCAAGTATTTTTTTCAAGTTTTTTTTTTTTTTTTAAGTATAAAGGCAATGTCATCTTTTACATGAAAAACTGTGGTTTCAAGTCACATATGGGATAAGAAAGAAGAAAACCTCTAATTCTCTGGTATTAACCCTTAAATGTGCTATAAACATACCAAACAGCTTTAGTTAAATTCTTTTTGACTAAAATACCTTCTGATAAACTTCCTCTTAGAGTGATACAGTCAGGGCTTGAGGGAAGGAAAGAAAGGAAAGATGCAAGGAAAATGAAACCAACAAATGAAAAAAGAGGGAGAAGGAAAGGAAAAGCCACCCAGCTGAACTGGCTAACAGGGTAAAGATGGTAAAGATCATTATGTGACCCTAGAACAAATTTACTGAGCAAAGAAAATGATATGGCTTTCTGCTGGAAGCAGGACATGAGAAAGGCACAGGCTCTCTAACTGTACAATAGTGCAGGTATTTTTCCCAACATACTTGGAAATCAAAGGAATCTCATAGGGAAAACAAGCCACTGAGTAGCCACACAAACAGCACACTACCTACAATCTGTCTAAATGATTAGATGAACTGAAACAGCAGACAGCAGCATCTTAACAGCTTGTCAAAACATGTTCTTTTGCTGCTTTATGACTGCTTTTGCTTAAGCAAATTCTCTTTCAAAGGAAAAAACAAAAGGTCAGGTAACTTTCTAAAACTTTATGTCCTACAATAACATTATCGTTAAATTTACACATAGCAAGAAAAATTTTGAAAAAATGTGAAATACCTCAGTCTGACCTTCATGGGCACTGGTCTCATGAGTAACTCGGATGGCCTGTAAGAAAAATAAAGGTATTCATTGGAAAAAATGACCATACTCAACTTTTTAAATGAAAGCAACAACAAAGCTAAAATTTAACATCTAAAGTCTTCTACAGAAACAACAAATTGAAGGAAATTTAAGAACAGCTTATGATATCTGGGTAATCAAATGAATTGCTATACTGTGTATATATTTGCTATACTATATACCCGCAAATCTCTAAAGATTTAGGAAACTGAATATCTGATTATTTGTAATTTCCAGGCTGTAAGTAGGGGCCATTTAACTTATTCAGTTGTTAGAACTAACACTTAACACTTTATTCAATTAAGACTAGAATAAAGTAAGCATTTCACAGATAGAGACTAAAGAAGCTTATCTCATCTGTTTCTCCCGGTTCCATGCTCCTCTGCAGCTCTGCCTGTATTTATGCTTAATCATGCAGTTTCAGTCAGCAATTTAGAAATGTGGAGCACAACTCATGCATTTATCAGAAGCTACAGAATTTAGTTTCCTGAACTAAAAAATAAACCACTCTGACAGTACCCACTATTTGCAAAGATGCAGAGAAATGTAATTTAATAGTAAATTACAGGTGAAAGTACAACCTTTATGAATAGCAACTGGCAATAAACACACATCCAAGCCTTAAAAACATGCAAACTATTTTATACAGCAATTTCTCTTCTAGTAATTTATATATTTACATATAATTGTACATAATTTTATATAATTAAGGACATTTACAAAGATGTACTTTGCAATATTTATTAAAATAGTGAAAAACTATTAAATTTCTAACACCTAGTTTATTGGTGAAATACAATATTATATAATGGAAAGCTATGCAGCCATTAAATAATATCAAATATATACTTACTGGTATGTAATACGTTTGTGATAAGTGAAAAAAGCAAGTTATAAAACAGTATTACAGTGTGATCAAATTTTTGTTTCAAAAACTGTGTATATACATAGACACTCCCTATAAAAATATTAATGTTTATCTACCTCTCGTTAGTAAGATTACTGATTTTCATGTTGTTTATTTTTATGTATAATAAAAATGTCTTATGAAGTCTCCGGTTTTTTTTTTAAAGGAAAAAAACAATTTAAAAACAGGAATGCTTAATAACATAATCAAACCAATTAATTTATCAGGCACAAACTTTACTTAAGGTATTGTTCTAGCCAAATAATTTGTAGACTATACACCTAATTTCAAAGAACTTATAATCTATTGAATAATGTTATTAAAAGGTAAAAAGATTTCAAAAGAAAAATTGATTCTAAAAGTAATAAATTTTAAAAACAATTTCAGAACAGTTATATGAAGTGGTACAATCATTACCAACTGCATTAAATATAACCTATATTACATATAAAACCTAGTTTATGTGGCCTGGTTATTACGCTGATAAAATAGCTACAGTATAGTCCAACGTCTACCTTTAAACCTTTGCATTTTCCTTTCATTTTCAGCCTTGTTCCAAATTCCCAACGAAAGATACATAGGGTACTGCCAGACATATATTTATTTTATGGAGGGAATGGTAAGGAATAGTCAGTCATAAAGTATTTTATTAATTTGTGAATCAGGGCCAGCCATGGCAGTTCACGTCTGTAATTCCGGCACTCTGGGAGGCTGAGGTGGAGGGATTGCTTGAGGCCAGGAGTTTGAGACCAGCCTGGCCAACATGGCAAAACCTCGTCTCTACTAAAAATACAAAAATTAGCCAGGCATAGTGGCACGCACCTGAAATCCTAGCTACTTGGGAGGCTGAAGCACAATTGCTTGAACTTGGAGGCAGAGGTTGCAGTGAGCAGAGAGAGCACCACTGCACTCCAGGCTGGGCAGCAGAGCGAGACTCCATGTCAAAAAAAAATTTATCAATCAAACTGCTTTTATCCATTCAGTCAGCTCTGAACATAGAAAAGAAGTGGCAATTTATCGGCATTTATGGATGCTTCAGATGAAGTTATCTAAAAAGTACAAAAGGCTTTAATTAACGGATACAATAAAATCTGTAACTGCTCAAAACTATGGTTTCAAGACAAAACCCCAAATACATCTACAATCCCACAAAACTTTGCCCACATATGAGATCAAAACAGAAAGAAGGTACCGACGTCATAGTTCTCCAGGTATCTGGCTCGTTCCTCAGGGCTCATTGACACAGATTCCTCTAGGAACTTTTTCAAGGTTGATCCAGATTCTGAAAATAGGAAAGAAGATAAAATTAAAAAGGCTTGATACAGCAGAGAGACCAATAAATGAAAATACTAGAAGTATGTTACTATTTTTCACGTAAAATCCTTTCACTGGTAAGTTAGAAATATAAGAATCTTGTTATAAATGATAAGCCTCACATTATTAATATTTGTCCATTTGTTTAACCTCTATTAGTCAACAATATAAAAGAATAAGAAGGATTAATATTTCTTCTAACAGTATATACATTACCATCATAAAATAAGGGGGAAATGCTTTATTTTACAGTTTGAAAGAAAGAATTAGAGCACCACCTACTGCTCAATGAAATCAATTTATATCTTAAGGGGGGAAAAAATGCAGTATGAAAAATCATTTACCAAAGTGCATCTTGTCTTTATTGTTTGCAATAGCATGAATTAGTCCAATTGTTCCACAGGCATTGCTGATTGTTTGCTTCATGAAATATACTGATGGTGTAACATCTTGTCCCTGAGATTTTATTTTTTCTTCCTCTTCTGTTCTGAATACTTCATACTATTAAAAAAAAGTCAATAGTGTACATGTGGAAAATAACATGTTAAAAACCTCAGTCTGTAAAAGAAAAACTGCAAGTGATAAAAATTATTTTTATAAAAGAAAGAGTTTAAAATATAATTTATCACCTACCAAAGTAACAAAAGACTGAAAACTGAATAGCAGTAGCCAGCGATGGCGAAGGTATGAACAAAAAGGCATTCTCCTCTGCCATTATTAAAAGCGTACATTTGTACAATCCCATTAGAGGGCATATGATAATATGAACATTTTAAATGATCATACACTCCAATAAGCAATTTCCTTTATAGATTAGTCTAAAACATAATCTCTAAAATGATATATATACTTCTAAGAGCAGAAAACTGGAAAAATTATAAATAACCATCAATGGAGATTTGGTTAACATGTATTATAGCATATTGTAATAAATACTATAAAGCACTGTAGATTTACATATTCTGATTTAGAACTTGTCCCTGACTAAACGTGGTTATAGGTCAGTATGTATTAACAACAATTCCAATTTATGTTTTTAAAATACGTATATACACATTAGAAAGTCTGAAAGGATATGCAGAAACTTAATAGAGGTTATCTTTCGGACAAGAGATTACTAGAGAACTTTTACTTGCTAATTTTTACATTTGTACATTTCTATATGGTTTATCATTGGCAAAAATATTTTTCCTTTTGGAAAATCATACCATATTAATAAAATTCACATTATATAATCCATAACAGACATTAACCATTATCTATAATAACTGGTTATAAAAGCAATGGGGTATAATAATAAGCATCACAAATGTGGGCTCTACAGCTGACTGCCTGGGCCCACAAACTGGCTCGAATGTTATTAGCTGTGTGACTTTAGCACATTACTTAATGTCTCTGTATTTTAGTTTCCTAATAGTAAGAAAGAGTTAAAAATGGCAAAAAAGTTCAAAAAATGGGTGAGGCAGGGAGGAGAAAGATGATAATATCGTTTGGCTTAGAGTTTTCCCATAACGTTCTGTTTCCAATAGAGTAGGGTCAGCAAACGACAACCTGCAGGCCAAATCTGGCCCACTGCCTCTTTTCATAAGTAAAATTTCATTAATGTATTGTCTACGGCTGTTTACAAGGCAAAGTCAAATAACTGCAACAGAGGTTTGAAAGCCTGCAAAGCTGAAAATATTTACTATCTGTCCCTTTACAGAAACATTTTCCTGATCCCCTGCAATAAAAGAAACAAATGATGTCTATAGAAAACCTACAATTAGTTAAGAAACTGCTTCTTTAAGCAGTTTAAACTCTCTTGCCTAAAGAGAAAAAAATAATAAACTGCTTCTAATAACAAATGTATCTATGCTCAAAATATGAATTTTATTGTGCTTATAAATTAAATTTTAAGTAACATTTTTCAGAATAAATGGACACTATTCGTGTAAGTTCGACTGATAAAAACTGGAAAGGTTCAGTATATTAAGGTCTTAGGCTGAAAGTTTACAGTTCTATAGTTCAGTCTGTTGTTAATGTTCCTGTCAACAAAGCAAAATAAGATTTGATGATTTCAAGATTTAATGTGTAGGAAAAATTCCTAAAATGATTCAAAGCAAGTAAAGAAAAAAAGAAATTATGGTAGACCAAAGTAAGGCCAAGAGACGTAAATATCAGAGAGAAATAAATCTGTAGCCCCTTTGCCTATGATTTACTGGCTGGACCGCACTATCACAAGGAACACATTCAAAATACTATCATTGGCTGAGTGAGGTAGCTCACACCCATAATCTCAGCACTTTGGGAGGCTGAGGCAGGTGGATCATCTGAGGTCAGGCATTTAAGACCAGCCAGGCTAACATGGTGAAACTCTGTTTCTACTAAAAATACATAAATTAGCTGGGAATGGTGGCACATGCCTGTAATCCCAGCTACTCCAGGGGCTGAGCCATGAGAATCACTTGAACCATGGAGGCAAAAGTTGCAGTGAGCTGAAATTGCACCACTGCACTCCAGTCTGGGCAACAGAGCAAGACTGTGTCTCAGACAACAACAACAAAGAACATTACCACTGATGGCAATTATCAAAAAGAGATAATAAATGCTGGCAAGGGTGTGGAGAAAAGGGAACCCAAGTGCACTGTTGGTGGAAATGCAAATTGGTACAGTCATTATGAAAAACAGTATGGAGATTTCTAAAGAAATTAACAATAGACTACCATATGACCAAACAATTCATAGCCAAAGAAGACGAATCACTTTGTAAAGGAGATGAATCTCTACCTTGTGAAAATAACTGCACTTCCATGTTCACTGCAGCATTACTCACAATAGTCAAGATATGGAAAAAACCAAATGTCCACAGATGGCTAAATGGATAAAAACATGGTATAGTCTACAGCCATAATACCCTGAATGTGCCCGATCCCATCTGATCTCAGAAGTTAAGCAGGGTCGGATCTGGTTAGAACTTGGTTAGGAGAAAAAGTGGCATAGATATAGACACACACACACACACACACACACACACACACACACACACACACACACACTCTCTCTCTCTCTCTCTCTCTCTCTCTCTCTCTCTCTCTCTCTCAATATTATTCAGCCTTAAAAAAAGGAGATCCTAACATCTACTACATGGATAAACCTGAAGGACATTATGATAAGTGAAACAACTCAGACACAGAAAGAAAAATATTGCATAGTATCACTGATACATGGAATTTTTTTTTAAAGCTCAAATACACAGACACAGAGAATGAAACAGTGGTTAGCAGAGAGGTGATGAGATGTAGGTCAAAGGACACATAATAGCAGATATGTAAGATAAGAAGGTAACAAGTCTAGAAATTATGTACAACATGAAGACTAAAGTTAATAAAACTATATTGCATTAGAGATTTTTGTTAAATAAGTAGATTTTAACTGCTCTTATCACAAAAAGAGGAACTATGTGATGATAGATGTCAGTCTGCTTCAGTATTGTAACGATTTTACTATGTATATGAATCCTGTATCATGTTGTACACTTCAAGTACACACAATAACATTTATTTTTAAAAACCCACCATGATGGACTTTAAAGGGTAATGAGTCACACCCATAATCCAGACACTTTTGAAAGCCAAGGCAGGGGATCATTCAAGGTCAGAAGTTGGAGACCAGCCTGACCAACACAGTGAAACCCCGCCTGACCAACATGGTAAAACCCCGTCTCTACTAAAAATAAAAAAAAAATTAGCCAGGTATGGTGGCACATGCCTGTAATCCTAACTACTCCAGAGGCTGAGGCAGGAGAATCACTTGAACCTGGGAGCTGGGGACTGCAGTGAGCCGAGATGGCGCCACTGCAGTCTAGCCTGGGCAACAGAGTAAGACTCTGTCTCAAAAAATAAGTACATACATACAGGATAATAAGGTGCCTATGACAGTTCCTTTGCTGTTAGTATGCTTAAGTCATTCACAACTACATATTCAATTTTTAAATTAGAAATTCAAAGACAAACACTTTGTAGATCCTAAAGAATGCACTAGCTATCCTCTTAATAATTTTGCCATATACCACCTATAAGCTGGAATAGGGATCTACCAAACTGTAACAGATATCTAAAAGTGGTACATGCTATTGGTATTCTCTACTTACATGTTATTATAAATAGTTACATTAAGTATTTATACTTACTTATATATTTACTTACATAAATTTTCTACTTACGTAAGTACAAACTTACAAAAATACTTTAGAACTGTGTTCATCCTTTCAACAGGGACAAGTTTTTTAGCTCTGATAATCTACTAAATTAAATCCTATTCATAAGGATAATATGCTTTTTTAATACTGATGACTCACTAGATGGAAGCTATCAAATCTAATTTCTTTTTCACAAAAAAAAAGTCATAAAAATCAATGGTTTGGAAATTTCCAATTCAGACAAAAAACTCCCATCAGCTAAGAAATCCTAAGGGTTAAGCAACTAATTTTTTTTTTAGATTCTTCACTGTTCATCACAACAGGGGTCCTGGGATAGTTATCTGTTGGCTTATTTTTGTAATCAATAAAAGGCAAAAATAACATTGGATTAAAAGAGAGTAAACTCAAGTTTTTGTCTTAACTCCTACAAATATCAATAATCATAACCTTACCATTGTGAGGGGGTTTGGTCTAATACTAGACAATCACTAAGAAATTCCTAACTCCAAATTTAGCAAAGACAGAGAAATATACTTCTTTTATTAAATAATTTGTTTTGTAGAACACTTAAGTAGAAAAGAGAAAAACTTCAATGTTATTTAATTTATCTTGAATTGAGGCTAATTTGTTATGGCATAAAGAAAATGATCCAGGAATTTCCAGGAGTAAGCAAGGTCTAAATCTTAAAACCTGTGGGATTTGGTTCCAGTTAGTCCTGAAGAAGATGACCTGAACACAAATCTGCCAAATCATCAACATATTTCTCTCACATCTTCCCAAACACTTACTTCTTCATTTTTCATAACTACTAAAATCATCCTACTGTTTCTAATTTTAAAAATAAAAATAAGAATGATATAGCCTCAAAATCTGTTATAAAATGCACTTAAAGGTTCTGGCTCCACTACACATATATGTGTGTGTGTGTGTGTGTGTATATGTATACATACACATACATATATACATATATATACCTACACACAGAAACATACACACACATCATTCTAGAAGAAAAGACTAAAATATGGAGACTTGAATTTAAATACAGAGCTCAAAGAATAGCTATTTCTAATTCCCAACACACCCTAAATCTGCCAGTTAAATGTATTTAAGGTTAGTGATTCCCACTCAAATCAAGTTTATTTTGAAAATAATGTAACCCACATTATCAATTTCCCCTACCAACTTAAAATAGGCAAAGGATATTCCTTTTTTATATATACAGAAAAAATTTTATTTAAGTTTATTCTAGTACCCAAAATCTCTAAAATATGTAAGTCAAAATGTGATTACATGTGACATCAAAACACAGCTGAGGCAAACTAACCGAATTTTTATAAAAGAAGAAAACTACCCAAGCTTAAAGCACTAACCTAGGACTTTACCGTCATCAAAATCTAAGTATCGTCTCTTTAATAAAAACATTTTTAAGATTTCTTCACTGCCTAGATTGCCTAGTTTTATGCAAGAAAGGGATCATTTACTCTTGAAGATTGTATTTAACAAAAATTTTGTAAATTAAAAAAAAGAAAGAGATTGGGCTGGGCACAGAGGCTCATGCCTATAAGCCTAGCACTTTGGGAGAAGATGTGGGAGGATCACTTTAGCCCATGAGTTGGGAGACCAGCCTGGGCAACATAGTGAGACCCTGTCTCTACAAAATAAAATAAAAGCATTAGCTACGTGTCGTGGAACATGCCTGTAGTCCCAGCTACTCAAGAGGCTAAGGTGAGAAGACTGCTTGAGCCTGGGAGGTTGAGGCTGCAGTGAGCCCCGATCACACATCTGCACTCTAGCCTAGGCAACAGAGTGAGAACCTGCCTCAAAATGTAAGATAAAATAAAACAAAAATTGTATTTACCAGAAACTTTCTATTTTACTTAACAATTACCTTTTCTGTAATAGGAAAGAGAAGTAATACTGCACAGACTGGTCTTGGTACCATGCTAAGGAGTTCAGGATCCATTCCATATACGTCGACGAATTGCCAGTTAGGATGCAGACCTAATTGTTTGAGAAACTGGTAAAAGAAAGAAAGAAAAAAAATAGTGGAACATTAGTTGGTAAAAGAAAACTAGTATACTATATATAGTGTTAAAAGGGAAATGATCAGCAAATAGATACTGTGTATCTAATACATATAAGGGGATAAAATACAAATGCAACTGATATTCAGTAGGAATGCAGTAAAGCAGCATATATCAAAACATCACAATGTATACCATAAATATGTGCAATTTTTGTCAATTATACTTTAATAAAACTAGGGAGAAAAGAATGTAGTAAAGCAGATTTTCTATGAATAGGGTGAGAAAAGATAGCAATTTATTTATTTAGTTAGTTTTTTGAGATGGAGTCTTGCTCTTTCGCCAGTCTGGAGTGCAGTGGCACAATCTCAGCTCATTGCAACCTCGGTCTCCCGGATTCAAGTGATTCTCCTGCCTCAGCCTCCTGAGTAGCTGGGACTACAGGCGCACGCCACCATGTCTGGCTAATTTTTTGTATTTTCGTAGAGATGAGGTTTCACCACGGCCAGGATGGTCTAGATCTCCTGACCTCATGATCTGCCCGCCTTGGCCTCCCAAAGTGCTAGCATTACAGGCGTGAGCCACCGCGCCTGGCCAATAGCAATTTATTTATAGCACATAACAAACATTTAAAATTCATAACATGAAAAACAACCTCTTTTTTCAAACTCCATTTCTTTGGAACTAAATTTAATAAGCCTGGACTTCATCAAATATATACAACTTGGCTTGGTTGATATCTTAAACTCATTTCCAGCACTTGGTTTTTAAGGAGAGGCATTTACATTATAGTAAATAAATATTTTATCAGGAAATCAGCATAGTTTATCCTATTTACCAAAAATGATGTCTGAGGTTTAAAGATCAATTGACAGCTGTGAATTGTATCAATGACCAAAGAGAAATATAAGCCAAAAACGCATCTAATGCAATGTATGGACAACAGAAAATGCTTGATATAGGAAGTAAACTGCTGGCTTCCTGACCTCTACTACATAATGAAACCTACTTAACTTCATTGCCTCTCTTATATCTGGTAAAATAACTATAACAAAAGATTAGTACTTTTTTTTTTTTTTTTTTACAATTCCTAAGATGTCACAGGAAAATAAAATGTCAGACCTTAATCTATCACATACAGAAAAAAATGAGAATGTCATTCTCACAATAAATTAATAACTGTTTATACTGAAGGAAGCTGATTTTTAAAAAATACATCATTACAAATTAAGTTTTAGATGATAGAAAAAAGGAATAAACAAAAATCACATTAAAAATACATCATTATATCTTACCTCAAGAACACATTATGGTATTTGCTGGTCTAACATCTGAAATTTTAAAACTAAAAACAAACAAAAAGGTGCCATAGTCATTTCTCCCTGAAGAACGATCACATGTACTTAGATCATCAAATAAGGTCTTGTAAAACCAATGTAAGCCATGATGTGTTATAGGAACGGTGCTATTCATCTCTCAAACATTTGAGTTTTGCAAGACAAGGCCTTCCTGTTCAAAGGGCAACTGTCCTTATCCCTTCATTTCTCTGCTTATAGAAGATAACCTACTTGCCAATAATATCATTGGTCAAACATAAGGTTCTAAGTATGTTTAATAAGAAATGTACTGATTTATAAAAACTTTCTTAGAAGAATGTGCTCAGTATAGATCAGCTTCATTCTTGCATCAAGTCACATGCCCTGTAAGAGTCCAGGGCTGAGATCAAAGGACTCCTCGACATTATATCCCTTCTTCACTTGATTCTATTTATAGTCCACTAAAGCACTCCAAACCACTTCCCGCCCCCTTCTCCACTTCCTCCAAACTTCCCAGTCTATGCTTTTTCAGTATTCAATTCTATCTAAAAGCCAAAAAGAATAAAAATTAACTGCAAAGTCAAGGAAAAAAAACTGTCTTATTCAATGTTTTTACTCCTATTGCCTAGCACTATACATGGCTGAATCATAGACACCTAAGTTACCTTTCTAGAACTGACTAAAGATTACATCCCTGCTTTAGTGGATAACCTAGCCATCTGTATGTGTATATACATCAGTGAAGCCTGTGTACAATGAAGAAAAGAGGTAGCAAAGATACATTTGGCTCTTAATCTAAAACCTGGCATTCATTTAATCAAATCTGAATACTACCGAAATTTGCCTTTTAAGGAAAAACATCATGAACCCTGATAATAGAACTTAAATTTATTTGTTAATTTTATATACCCCCAAAGTCATCTGTTATAAAGTTATAAAACAAGGTGGTACATACAACAGAGCAATTTAACACCTGTGCTGCAAACTAAATGTCACAGATTATTTTAGTGAAAGGTCTGGACAAAATCAGTAAGTACTATAAATCAGTTCACTGCAAATCTACTCCATGTCAGCCAAAGCTAACAAGTACAGAATGTACTAGGAACCAAAGGCAGCAACTGTAGTAACACCAATTAGTATCAAACTGAGGACACAATGAATGATTAAACTGCAGATAAAATCACAACTTGATTAAATTTTTACAGGAATCATACTTTTTAACTTTTTACTCATATCAACAATTAAATGAGACAGATATAAAGAAGTTCAATGCAACTAATGTCTATTAAATATATCAGTTACATCCTGACTCCAGATTGCCATAAGTCAGGCTCACCGAAAACTATATGAATACAAATAAAAGCAGTTACAAAGACTGCCTCTGGGAAGTGGAGAAAAGGTAGAGAAGAGGGTCTTCAACTTTTACCTCTCACTTTTTCAAAAAAAAAAAAACACACATTAAAATGTCCTACTTTTGCATTAAAAAAAGAAATCTGTGTTTGAAATGATCATATGCAAATACAGAAAGATAGGAAGGAAATTTTCTAAAATGTTAGCAGTTGGCTTGGGTGGTGTGACTCCAGCTTTTTATTTTCTAGTATGTTTTAAATTAATTAGTTTTACAATAATTATATGTAGTTGTAAGTTACAAATCTGTAGAACTGATACACATATGTATTCTATTTAAATTTACAAAACTGGGAGAAAACCCAAAATGATGGTCTTTAAAGTATACGAAAAAAATTTTTCCAGACTACTCACAAAGATAAATATCTATATATGCATTTGCAAAGCCATCCCTAGACACTTAATTAGAAGCATCCCATTGACATCAAGCAGGATCAAAGGTTTCATAACCTCTAACACCAGTCTTCTGGCTTTTCTAACTTACATATTGGGTAATAAAGCAACCAAAAAAAACCTCTGACTGATTAACTCAACAAATTTTTACAATGTCTCTAAAATTTTGGTCAATTGAGAAAAATAATTGATAAATTCTAACATTTGGTTGTCAAAAAATCTTTAGTCAATTCTTTTTATTCTATTGTCCAGTGACAAATTTTTCACCAGATCAAGAGTATTTAAAATTACTTGTAAATATGTTTTCAGATCCTTGTATGTAAGGAGCTAGGAGTGATCCACTTTACCTCTACTGCCATGGCAAGGCAGGTTTCATTTTAACCTCTCTTTTTTTTCCAGACAGGGTCTTGCTCCATTGGCCAGGCTGGAGTGCAGTGGCATGATCACAGCTCACTGCAACCTCGAACTCCTGAGGCTAAAGGGGTCGTCCTGCCTCAGCCTCCCAGGTAGCTGAGACTACAGGCATGCATCATCACAGCCAGCTAATTTTTTTTATTTTTAGTAGAGACGTCTCACTATTTTGCTCAAGCTGGTCTCAAACTCCTAAACTCAAGCAATTCTCTGGCCTCAGCCTCTCAAAGTGCTCACTAGGTGTGAACCACTGCACTCAACCCAGGGTATCCTTTTACCAACCAATAAGAAAATGATGTGGAGGAGGTTAAGTGATTTTTCAAGATCACACTGCCAGAACTAGGCTGTGAACACTCTGGCCCCTATTTACTTTTCCAGCTTCATTTCTCTGTCCAGAGTATCTTACTGGTATTTTATTCTCTAACTTTGCCACAGTGAACGCCTGAGAGTTTTCAAAGTGTCAATAACCATCTCTTCCCTCCAGGTTTTCGCACACAAACTAGACTCCTCTGTCTTAAAAAACTGTTCATCAGCCAGGCACAGTGGCTCATACCTGTAATTCCAGCACTTTGGGAGGCTGAGGCGGGTGAATCATCTGAGGTCAGGAGTTCAAGACCAACCTGGCCAACACGGCGAAACCCTATCTCCACTAAAAATACAAAAATTAGCCAGGCATGGTGGTACGTGCCTGTAATCCCAGCTACCAGGGGGGTTGAGGCAGGAAGATTGCTTGAACGTGGAAGGTGGAGGTTGCAGTAAGCTGAGATCATACCACTGCACTCCAGCCTGGACAACAGAGCAAGACTCCATCTCAAAAAAACCTGCTCATTCCTGTCCCTAAATCATAACAAATTCTTCCTCATTCTTTAGGTGACAAATAACAAAAACTCTGATTTTATATATTTTGTAAAAAATAGATAAAATTCACTTTCCTTTCAAATTTGTTCTTAAAGCCACTTCCTTGGGTCTTTAATGGTCTGCTCAGGGCAGCCAGAGATTCTGCCTTGTTACTAATTTATTAGTGATTTGAATTACGATATAAAATTATACTTACGCAGGAATTGCATGATACTACCACCCTTAACAGTATACTAGTATTAACTGATAAATGCAGAACTAGGAGAATAACTATTAGTTAAATGAGAAAATGGCAGTATAGAAACTAGCAAAAATAGATTTTAATAGAGACAGAATAAAAAAATTTTTTAATGAAATTATTAAAGTACATAATGAGGAAACACTGAAAACATGTTATGTGTAGATTAAGAAAAAATGAGGTTTACTTCACTGCAGGCTCAATATGGACTAACTACAAAATTGTCAACAAAGGTGATATAACGTCAGTCTGCTTTAAAAGGATCATTTAAGTTCATGTTAATAGCCCACTGTACTCGACATGGATTATTCAACAGAAAATATGCTATAGGAGGTATATTTTATGAAAGTCAATGATCAAGAAAAGAAGGCCCAAAGGCAGGTGAACAGAATGATAAGGTTCTGGAAGACATCACAGCTGAAGTTTCTAAGCATGTTCAGAGAGGACTTAAAATTACTATGAATCCTGTCCCTAGATATTTTTAGTAATATCATAAAAGAACAATTAGGAGCCAGGTTCAGTGGCATATACCTGTAGTCCCACCCACTCAGGAGGCTGAGGGGGCAGAACTGTTTGACCCCAGGAGCAGGAGGCCAGCCTAGGCAACACAGTGAGACCTCCATCTCAAAAAGAAAAAAATGTTTTTAATTGAAAAAGGTTTTTAATGAGCAATTAGATTTACTCTGTATGGTTTCAATGTGAAGAATGATAGACAACTGGAGAAAATTACAGGAAAGCAGATTTTATTTCAATAAAAGATATAATTCTTCTAGTTATATATTATTTTCATTATTATAATAAAAAAAGTAAATCACTTTAAGAGATAGAATGTTGCTCATTGAACTAAGCAAAGGATTCGTGACCACATTAAAGATCATGTTGGGAGATCTTCTGGAGCAGGAAAGCAGCTTCATAAGATCCATTCATTCTTTCATCTGACAACTACATATTTGTTGATGGTCCCCTATGAGCCAGGCACCATTCTCATACTTTAGATACATCCCTGCTCTCACAAAACTTACATTCTAGTGGTAAGATACACAGATAAACAGGTAAACACAAAAACAAGATAATTTCATAAGGTGGGAAGTACTATGAAGAAAATAAGAGAGGATGTCAGTACAGATTTGGGGGGCTAATTTAGCTGTGTACTCAAAGACTCACTGATGCGATGACTTGAACTTGAACCTACCATGAAACAACCAGGAGTGGCAACTCAAGCAAAGGATGAGCAAGTGTAAAGATGCTGAGGCAGGAACAGACTCCACATTCAAAGACTGCAGCACAGCATGAGTGGGACAGAGACAGGAAGTACCTCCTCATTCAGCCACGGTAGAAGCTTGAAGTGGAGCTGGAGGCCATTATCCTCAGCAAACTAACGCAAGAACAGAAAACCGAACACCGTATGTTCACACTCATAAGTGGGAGCTAAATGATGAGAACACATGGACACAAGGAGGGGAACAGACACTGGAGCCTACTTGAGGTTGGAAGCTGGGGAGAGGATCAGAAAAAATAACTATTAGGTACTAGGTTTAGCACCTGGGTGACAAAATAATCTGTACAACAAATCCCTGTGACACGAGTTTACCTATATAATAAATCTGCACATGTCCCCCTGAAGCTAAAAGTTTAAAAAAACAGAAAAGAAGTTTGAAGTATACCTATTCTAAGGACAGGCATTGGAAGACCAGTAGAGTATTATAAGCAGGAAATCATAAGATGTGATTCACATTTTTTAGGCCACTTTGGGTGTATATGGAAATTAGATTTTAGGGAGGCAAAAGGAGAAGCAGAAGAACTAGTTAGGAGGCTACTACAGTTGTCCAAGCCAAGGATGATGCTGGCTTGCACTGTGATGGCTAAAATAGAAGGGCTGAAATAGAAATTATTAGGGCAAGAAAACATTATTAGGATAAGAAGACACATCTAGGATGAAGCAGCTGAGGAGCTCCTTAAAAGTTGGAAGGGAGATGATCTAGCAAGAGACTCTTGGAAGCAATTAGGACAATAGAGGACAATCAGGCAATCTGAAAGAAGACTCAATGGCATCAACTCGTCACCCTGAACACTGGATGGATGGCTATGCCCTTGGAAGACTGGGGAAGAAATGGGTTTAGAGCAGAGATGGGAAGATGAAAATCCATTATTTCTTTTTTGGCCATATTAAGTTTAAGGTATTAAGACTATTCCAAAAGTCTTTGCAAGAAGAGTCCATGAGAAGTGCAGATCAATTAGATCTGAGGACTGAGAAACAGAATATTAAAAATAGCTGACATTCAGGGAGAACATGCTTTGTTCAAGACATTGTTCTATGTATTTTCCATGTAGTAATTTGTTTGATCCTTACAATGATTTTACAAGATGAGAAGAGACTATAAGAAATGAAGGAACTAATTGCTTAAGGCCAGGCATTTGAGACCAGCCTGGCAAACAGAGTAAAACCGTCTTGTCTCTACAAAAAAATGCAAAAATTAGCCAGGTGTGGTGGTGCAAGCTTATAGTCCTACCTATTTGGGAGGCTGAGGTGGGAGGATTGCTTGAGCCCAGGAATTCCAAGATTATAGTGAGCTATGATTGTGCCACTGTACTCCAGCCTGCCTGGGCGACAGAACAAGATCCTGTCTTTAAAAAAAAGAAAAAAGAAAGGAAAAAATTAAGAAACTAAAGCATAAAGAGGTTAGATAACTGCCCATGGTCTCAAAGCTGGTAGATAGCAAAGCAGAGGTTACAATCCAAAAATCAAGACACTACGGCCTCTCCGGAATGGCAATCTGAAAGAAGACTCAATGGCATCAACTCGTCACCCTGAACACTGGATGGATGGCTATGCCCTTGGAAGACTGGGGAAGAAATGGGTTTAGAGCAGAGATGGGAAGATGAAAATCCATTATTTCTTTTTTGGCCATATTAAGTTTAAGGTAACTTAAGACATCCAGACAGAGAAACCAAAGAGAGCTGAATATACAGATTTCCAATTTGGTGGCAATGTCAGGGTTTAGAGGGACATGGGGTCATCTATGTGACAACAGAGGGTATTAGAGCTATACAATAGAAAACATTATTAGGGCAAGAAAACATTATTAGGATAAGAAGACACATCTAGGATGAAGCAGCTGAGGAGCTCCTTAAAAGTTGGAAGGGAGATGATCTAGCAAGAGACTCTTGGAAGCAATTAGGACAATAGAGGACAATCAGAATTATCACAGAAACCAGGAAAAGATGTTTCAATAAGGATAGAGTAGGCTATTCTACCAAATGCTGCTGAAAGGCTAAGAAATGCGGTGACAGAAAAGTGACCACTGGATCTGGCAAACTGACAATCACTAGTAAACCTGACAAAAGTAGTTACTATGAAACAGTAGACAAAGAAGCAAGCTACATAGGAACAAATACAGAAAAGAATGCGAGATAAAATAGCAGTGGCAGCAGATATGAACAATTCTTTGTGGAAAGTTTACAAAGGAGGAAAACAGATAAGGCAGCAGCTCAAGGAGGACTGGATAACAAAGGTTTTTTTCCTAAAATGGTATCTACTAATTAGAAAAATCTTATTATGAGAATTTATATGATTTATTTTTGTGAGTATTTATGGCTATAAACCAGCAGACGACCTGTAATTCTTTTTCTAACTCTAAGCATAGAGATTAAATAGAACAGTTATGCTGTAGTAAATTTATTTCCCTTCCGATATTATGCTAGAAAATATTTTGCCTCCTCAATAAAATCACAAGTAGGAATAATCCCTGGGGGAGAGAGATCCATATTAAAAAAAATCATTAGTTCTAAAACACAACAATGTGTAAAATACATATAATATGGTTGTACTATACTCAAATCACAAAAAATAATCACCATGAAGATTTAGTATAGTCATAAATAATGATTTGCCTAGACCACATTCTATACTTCTAAAAAACATCATAATTCTTGATGTTCAATTATCTGTAACTTTCTATCAGTTGCAAGCTGCATTTACCCCTTCATATGCATAGGTAAATAAAGTAAAGCTTAAAATGTTTAAATAATTTTTTGATCACTTATTTTATTCTGATTAAGTCCTACCTGTAGCATGACACATCATCCTTCAAAGGGGCTGACAGCATACCAACCAACAAGAGAAATCACTGTCTACCACATCTGCTGAGACACATGGTTACCAGCTAATGTCTAACAATACTCATCTGCATATAGTGCACATGTGATGGCCATTCTTATACAACACTAGGCATCATCAGAGCCTAAAGGAGTATTTGCTCACACTAATTATAACAACAACACATGCAATTACCAGATGGCAACAGAGTGAGTTCAAGATCCTACCATTCCATTAGGTTGAGGAAATAAGAAGGTGGATGGATACTGCTGTTAGAGTTTGGTTATTCTCCAAATTCTAAGTCAGTTAAATAAATTTCTATTCATTTTCTAGTCTTGGTTCTGCCGCTAAAACATAGAAAATAAAGAAACCACAAAATTTTTAGTTAAAACTAACCACTTCTTACATACTTGCCCATACTCCCACTAAAAGCACATTATTTCTTTAAAAAATAAATTTAAAACCAGCTAAATCATGTTAAAGCATGCTGATATAGTGTGCAATCACATGTTAAATAACATTCTCTGTTTATATCATCTCAGAAAGGTCTTCTGTCACTATTCAACTTATTAAATTTTCCCTGATGGTTTCTATCAAAGCACTATGGTCTTTTTCTTACTAATCAACAAAGTGTCACCAGCCCCTGTTCAGATTACTGGTATTAAAAAAGGTGCCCCCAAAATACTAATGTGTTTGATAATTTTTCAAGACACCCTAGGAACAAGGTCCACTAGCAGCTGAATCACAGAACGTAGGTTCCCACTTACACAAGCTTACAGTTTGTTAAAACAATTATCATCTAAAAAGTTTTATTTTTTAGTCTACTGACATGGCTAATTGCACTGATTTTGTAATGGTGAACCCACTTTGCAACACCAGGATAAACTGCTTTTGGTCATACGTTACTCTTTTTATATCTTTATTGCTGCATTTTATTTGCTAATAGTTTGTAGAGGATTGCTTACATCCATGTTCATAAAGGATAGTGATCTGCAGTTTTTCTTTTTCTTTTTTTGAGACGGAGTCTCGCCATGTTGCCCAGGCTGGAGTGCAAAGGCGCAATCTCGGCTCACTGCAACCTCTGCCTCCAGGGTTCAAGCGATTCTCCTGCCTCAGCCTCCCGAGTAACTGGTATTACAGGCACGTACCACCACACCCGGACTGCAGTTTTTCTTATTATGAATTGTCTAGTTCGGTGTCAGGGTAATGCTAGAATGAGTTCGGAAGTGTTCTCCCCTCCTTTTTTTTTTTTTTTTTTTTTGAGACAGTCTTGCTCTGTCACCCAGGCTCACTGCAACCTCTGCCTTCCGGGTTCAAGCAATTCTCCCGCCTCAGCCTCCCAAGTAGCTGGGATTACAGGCGAGCAGCACCATGCCCGGGTAATTTTTGTATTTTTAGTAGAGACAAGGTTTCACTGACCAGGATGGTCTCGAACTCCTGAGATGATCCGACCGCCTCGGCCTTCCAAAGTACTGAGATTACAGGCGTGAGCCACTGCGCCCGGCCATCTCCCATCTTTTTATGTAGAACTGGCATTACTTCTTCCTTAAATGATCATGTCTCAAAAGATGCAGAAAAATCATTTGCGAAAATTCAACACTGATTGATAAGAAAAACTCTAAGCAAACTAGGGGGAAAAGGGAAACTTAGCCTGACTTGAAAAACATCTACCAAAAACCTAAAGCTAACATACTTAAAGGTAAAAGATCAAATATTTTCTCCCTAAGATAGAGAACAAGACAAGGATGTCTCTCTGTCCAGGGAATTGGCCACAAGCTTTGAAAACCAAAAACCAAGATTTTTAAGAACACGGTGAATTGTTCCTCAGTGATGAGGAGATAAGGCGAATGTGATAAACTTGGAGAGCAGTAAAAATAAACGAGCTGTTGAGAAGTACAAAAAAAAAAAAAAAAAAAAAAAAAACCAGGGTAAGATAAAGCACACCTGAGCAGATCAAAAGTTTATACCTGGTAGCACTTACCGTTCTTTTGAATGGCTGGGTGATGTTCCCCCGCCCCGCCCCAACCCCCGACCTCCGACCTCTGACCTCTGACCTCCACCACCCAAAAGGAACTTCAATCTCTGTAGATGGCAAAGAATGGCGTGGAAACTACTAAAGTGAGCTTTCTTTGATATAACAGCAACTAAGTGTCCAGTCTTAGAAGACTGAAAGATAAAGGGGGCGTGGCGGGGAAGAAAAGTGACTTGGTGGGGCAAGAGATAATTGGAAGATGATTTCATAGTGCAGGCGGTGGATGAAATTACAAGGACTGGGTGGGCGAGTTTACAAAGCTTGGAGTCAGGAAGTGTGGGCAAATTAGTCATCCAGAAGGTACACCAGTAGGAAAATTATGGAATCGACACTAACAGGAGGTAAAATGAAGAAGGAAGAGGAATAGGAATACAGGGTAAAAGTCTCTCCAAACCTCAGACCGGGAGTCCCCAGGATACGTGGTGGCTGGGGAACGGAACCAGAGGAGAGGCTGAGATGCTCCCAGCTGGAAGCATCTTCAGGAGCCAGGTGGCAGGGAGACGGCCCTTTCTGGAAGGGGTGGACCCGCGTAAAGCCGAACAAGAGGGGCCCTCAAGAAATTAAATCCCAGAATCGTTGGAAGCGTGGAGGTGGAGTCCAGCAGGGAAGCGGACCGAGCAGACAGAAAGGACTCCGAGGTCCCAAGCGACAGACACCTCACTCACCTGGTTGGTGACCTGAAAACGAAACAGAGAACACGCTTTAGAGACAAACTACCGTGGACTCGCGGCAGCAACCCGGCTATCTCTGTGCCTGCCCAGGGCCCCAGGGCTGTCCCGAAGCGCGCCCACCTCAGGATTGGCCTCCAGCGGCAGCCAGCGCTGTCCCTCCATGTCCGCTGTGCCCGGCCCCTCCAGCTCTGACAGCCGCCGCCTTCGCCGCCGCCGCCGCCGCTTCCGCCCACGCGCGCCTTGACCTGGGCCCGCCCAACCCATCGCCCCGAGGAGGGAGCCTAAGTACCAAAAAGAGCTTAACGGGCCTCTCACCCTCTTAACCGCTCCCTGCAGGGCCGTAGGTCAAGTGTCATATTTTAAATTAAGATGATGTTGAGTAGGAAAAAAATAAGACCCAAGTTCCTATTTCGGGAGGAAAAAGAGTATCTAAATCCACAGTCCTCTCCCCTCACGCTTGGACTCTTCCGAGCCGGGCCGGGCTAGGCCGAGCGCTCACGTTCTACGCATGCGCCGGGCGCTGGTCTGGGACCGCGTGCTCACCAGCCCCCTCGCATTCTTGCAGTGTCAACCGACGGCGCTAGGAGGCGCGCCGCGGAGTCCTATTCTGAGACAGACGCCAGGTGGCTACCCTTTGCCAGGCAGCAAGGTCGGTGGACGCCGTGCAGCTGTTGTTCCTTTGTCGGGGTGCAGGACTGATGGGCTGGCCTTGTCTGCACTTGCGGGAGGCAGGCGGTATTTCTATATATCCGATTCCATTTGACAAAAAATGTCGAGTACTATAAATCACTGTACCAAGTGTTGCGGACACAAAGTTGAGTTCACTATGGAGTTAGCAGTGGACAAGACAACAGAGAATCAGGATAAAAAGCGTGGTACCTACATGGTAGTGATGGCATGAGGTGTGGAAGTGTTCCTGAGAAAGTGGATTCCTGGACTGAACCCTTAAAAGTTGGTAGACTTGACCCAGGCAGAGAGGAGGGTGCTGTGAAGCAGGGAAAACGCATTGTAGCTGTAGAGTAAAGGGCGCTGATTAGAGGTGATGCTGGAGAGGTAAGCAGAGGCAACCCAGTCAAGACATCTGGGCTTCCTGAAACAGCAAGGAACCCTGAATGATCTTAAGCAGGATTTGTTGTGTGTCTTTTTCACCAAACTGTAAATTCCAGGAGGCCAGCAGCATTGTCTCTTTTTTCTTCTTCACATTATTTATCCAGGGCCTAACCCAGTGTGTGATACGCAGAAAATGCTCAATAAACATTTGATGGGATGATCAGATATGCAGAAACACCCCTTGCCAATAATGTGGAAAACGTGTAAGAAAAAAAAATCCTGAAAAAATTAAGACAATAGCCACGGAGAAAGGCACAGATTAAAGAGATACTGTTTTAAGGGATGATCTCTTTGATGAGCAGAAGTTATCAATGATGACTCCATAAATTTGATCTGGGGAAGAGTGCATATTACTATTCTGCACCTAATAGAGGAAATTCAGAGAGAGAGCAGTTCGGGAGTCAGAAAAAGATAATGTTATTATGCTGAGCTTCCCTTTCTTGGGAAACTTCCAACTCTCCCCCCCATGTTCTTCTGGCCACTGTTCTTTGACCTCAGAGGCATTTCATTACCCTAACTCCTCTTCGTTGTTATCTGTCTAATGGATCACTGCTATGATCACCTAACACTTTGGCTTGGCAAAACTGGCAGTGTCCAGCTTGTGATGGGCTTAGTTGCGTTATCACTAGAGTTACATGGCCAGACTCTTAGTCTCTGCTGGGCACAGTGCATGCCAGTGGCTGCTTTTCAAATTGCTTACTATGAAAGGAGGCCTTGCTTCAGATCCCTGAGGTTCTGCACTGTGATTCACCTGTTAGGGTTGCTTGAGACTTCACACAGTATCTTTATCTGTCAGGGACTCTAGCAGCATTGGATCTGCTGAGACACAAGACCAGACAGTAAGACAGTTTGCATCCCAGCAGGGACTTGCTGCAGAGCACTCACTTGCTAGGGATCCACTCAAACAGACAGCTTTCCATACCACCAAATAAATGTTTTGAATCTGTATTCCCAAGTGTATAGTCTATCTCCAAAAGCCAAAGAGATTCACGAGGTACTCTGCCACTTTGCTATTAATAGGAATTGTAAGATGCAATACATTGTCTTTCACCTTACAGGGATTGTCCTAGCACACCCCAGACCTTTAGACCCCCCCCCAAAAAAAAACGTTACAAATGTAGGTCTCCAATTTGTAGAGTTAAACTGTACAAAATTTAACTTCCACCATCTGGTTTATACGGCTTATACAGTTTAACTTTCACTGTCTGGTACAGATGTACCTATCATGGTACCAAGGGCAGCGTGTCTCAGATGTGCATACAAACACTTGGGGAATAGGAAATGCAGGTTGTGACTGAATAAATCTGAGATGGGGCTCAAGATTTGGCATCATTGGTTCCAATTTTTTAATATTCCCTTTACCCACACATGACTTCAAAGTTTTGCAAAGTTCTGTCCATCGTCGTTATTTATGGGTCTTGCATTTTACACCTACATGCTAAAATTTATTTGTGATTCCCAAATCTATACACACAGAGTTCTCATGGTCACTCACAAATATTCACAGGGTGGCAAAACATTTTAGTTCCCAGCCAAGGTTGATACTCTGCCTTCTTCTTTCAGCTCTTATACTGGAAACAAGTGTCCTCTTGATGGTCTATTTAATGCTAGTTTTCCCATTTTTGAGGTTTTTGTCAGTGAATTCAATGTTTAAAATGGCCCTCAAGCATAGTGCTCAACTTCTATTTAATGATTCCAAGCCCAAGAAGGCTTTCACGTACCTTACAGAGAAAATACGTGTATTAGATAAGGTTTGTTCACACTTTCAGTTACAGTGCAGTTGGCTGCAGTTCAATGCTAATGAATCAAATAAGGTGCTTTTAAACAGAAATGCACATAAAACAAGGTTATATGTTGATCAGCCAATGAAATTACTGTGACCACACACTCACAGGAACTTAACCTGTATTTCCCCTAGAAGCAATGATTTAGTATTTGCTAATTCAGTGCCCATGGCAACTTTATAGATCATCAACGAAAACACTGCACATCCCCTTCTTGTGAGTATGCACAGTATCATCACAGGAGATTTTATTAAATATCTTACAGTTTCCAATTAAATATAGTGGCATGCCTATGCACAGTGTCATAGTGTCACGCCACTTATTTACATAAATCCACACACTTTTGGTGTCTTTAGCATTGGCAGTATAATGCTGATGGTTGTCAAAGAATATAAAGGTTTATTGCCCTTTCCTACTTGACTCAACATATAGTTACGTTTTGCAGCAACTGCTGAATCATTTAATAGCTTCTATTCAAAGACAGCAGGAAGTTTTTGACAAAGTAATGTGTGATGCCTTAACAAGAGTACTTGTAACTCAAAAACTGTTCTCTCATTCTTACACATTTTTTTCTTATATTCTGAGGGATCTGGTGGTTTCTTCAACCTTAAATTGAAGTAAGCAATTTGAGTAGCTTATCTACTCAAAGCTATCCACCTTTCTAAGGAATTGTAAATTACTTGGATGCTTTGCAAGAATACATGGAATTGTGACTACTCCTCCAATAATCCATATTTGCCTCACCACTACATTTGCAAACTGCTGTTCTGTTTTCATGCTTATTTCCATACCCAATAAACTTTTGTTAAGCCAAATCATAGTCTTTTAAAAGACATTTTAATGTCAATGTTTTAAATTTTTATTTTTTAATTTTTGTGGGTACTTAGTAAGTATATATATTGATGGGGTACATGAGATGCTTTGAAACAGGCATACAGGGTGAAATAAACACATCATGGAGAATGGAGTATCTATCCCCTCAAGCATTTCTCCTTTGAGTTACAAACAATCCAATTACACTCCTTATTTTAAAAATGTACAATTAAGTTATTATTGACTCTAGTCACCCTGTTGTGCTATAAATGGCAATTAAACATAGTAAGTATAGACAAACAATACTCATAACTCTATAGAAGTGTAGAAGAGCTATGAAGAAGTTCATGCATGCACCTGCCAAAACAATTGAGTCACAGCTGCTGCCCTGATTAACTGTCACTCTAAGAAGCCATCTGATGTAATGTTCACTATAATTCCTGATGTTAAACATAAAAAGATACATGTCTAAGAACTGATGAAATTTGCTATTTGTACAACACCTGACTTAAGTTTGTCATCACAGTTGTAACCAGCCCAGGGAAATCTTTCAGGTTCAGGCCCCACCTAGCTGACCCTAGGGCTGTAGGGGTTGGGGGAGGTCAGTCTCTCTGTACACTGTAACTCATTCATGGCACTTCACCTTGACTACTCACTATTTTATATTACTTATCTTAATAGCAGTATGTCCAGCTTTCTTCCTGCTGCATGGGTTTATACCCTGCCTCTGCCTTGAGTGTACGTTGTATTGCCAAACTATCATTCCTAAATGTGGCCTTTTGGCAGTGCTTGAAAACGTACCAAAGCCTTACATAATTTGGCCCTGTCTGTCCTCGGAATGAACTCATTCTCCACACTTGATCAGAAGTCATGACTATCTAGCTATGTTTCTCTAAACCAGGCACTTAACCTACTTAGGTCTTTTTTTTTTTTTTTTTTTTTTTTTTGGAGACAGTCTCGCTCAGTTACCCAGGCTAGAGTATAGTGGGGCAATCTTGGCTCACGGCAACTTTTGCCTCCTGGGTTCAAGCTACTCTAGTGCCTCAGCCTCCCAAATAGCTGGGACTACAGGCATGCACCACCATGCCCGGCTAACTTTTTGTATTTTATTTCTGAGACAAAGTCTTACTCTGTCACCTAGGCTGGAGTGCAGTGGTATGATCTTGGCTTACTGCAACCTCCCCTTCCTGGGTTCAAGCAATTCTCCTGCCTTAGCCTCCGGATAAGCTGGGATCACAGGCGTGCGCCACCACACCTGGCTAATTTTTGTAAATTTTTAGTAGAGACGGGGTTTCACCATGTTGGCCAGGCTGGTCTTGAACTCCTGACCTCAAGTGATCCACCCTACTCGGCCTCTCAAAGTGCTGGGATTACAGGTGTGAAACACCGTGCCTGGCTGGTCTCATTTTTTTTAAACACAAGATGTTTCAACCTTTAAGCTGAAGGTTGAAAACCATGTCTTAAAGGTTTCAAATGTGTGAAGTAGGCAGGTGAAATGAGTGATGTGAAGACTGTGACAACTGGAAGACATCAAACTTTTCTAAACGCATTCTCATTCAGAGTTTTTGATAGATTGTTTTTTGTTTTGTTTTTCAATCGTGTGAGTAGGCCAAATTTGGCCCAAAGGCTAAAAATTTTAAGCCCTACTTTAAGCTCTAAAACTTCCATGATTCTAGGATTAGTGATCATGCTTATTCCCGGTTCTGCATCTGACTGATGCTGCTCATTGATTACCCACCCCACCACCACCACAACACACACAGAATTACTCATCTTCTTGAATAGCCTGAAGTACAAATAAAACAGTCAATTAGCAGAAAGTAGCTGAAGAGCTTTTCAGCAGATACACTGGGAGTTTGGAATCTCTCCAGAGCTCTCTGAAATTAGATTTCAGATGTAAATTAATATCAGACTGTTTTATTAGCTAAGTGATGTTGCTTATCATTCCTGAACTTCAGTTTTCTCACCTTTAAAATGGAGATAATGTGGCCAGGTGCACTGGCTCACGCCTGTAATCCCAACACTTTGGGAGGCCAAGGTGGGCGGATCACGAGGTTGGCAGTTCGAGATCAGCCTGGCCAACCAACATGGTGAAACCCCATCTCTACTAAAAATACGAAAATTAGTTGGGCGTGGTGGCGGCCGCCTGTAATCCCAACTACTTGGGAGGCTGAGACAGAAGAATCGCTTGAACCCGGGAGGTGGAGCTTGCAGTGAGCCGAGACCACACCACTGCACTCCAGCCTGGGTGACAAAGCTAGATTCCATCTCAAAAAAACAGACAAAAACAAAAAAACACAAATTTATATCTTAGGATCTGAAGTTCAGAAGTCTGAAATGGGGCTCACTGGGCTAAAACAGTGCTGGCAGAGCTGTGTTCCATCTGGAAATTATTGGAAGATATAAGGGAGAATCCATTTTCTTTCCTATTCCAGCTTTTTTTTTCTTTCCAACTTATATTAGGTTCAGGACAGCTCTGTTACATTGGTAAATTGTGTGTCGAGGGGGCTCAGCAGACAGATTATTTCATCACCCAGGTAATGAGCATAGTGTCCAACAGGTAGGTTTTCAATCCTCACCTTCCTCCCACTCTCTACCTTCAAGTAGGCCCCACCGTGTGTTCCCTTCTTTGTGTTCATGTAAACTCAGTGTTCAGCTCCCTCTTATAAGTGAGAACATGTATTTGTTTTTCTGTTTCTGCATGAATTTGCTTAGGATAACAGCCTTCAGCTCCATCCATGTTGCTGCAAAGGACGTGCTTTTGTTCTCTTTTATGGCTGCACAGTATTCCATGGAATATATGTACCTTTTCTTTATCCAGGTCCACCATTGATGGGCATCTAGGTTGATTTCACGTCTTTGCTAGTGTGCCAATTCTAGCTTCTAGAAGTAGCCTCCCTTCTTTGGCTCTTGGCCTTCTTCTGTCTTCAAAACCAGCAAAGGATGGCTGAGTCTTTCTCACATGGAATCTATCACTCTAACACACTCTCTCTCCCTGACTCTAACTCCTCTGCCTTTATCTTCCGTCTTTAAGGAAGCTGTGAATACACTGGACTCATCTGAGTAATCCAAGAAACTCTCCTCCTTTTAAGGTCAGCTAATTAGCAACCTTAATTCCTCCTTTTTACGTAACTGTGAAAGTTGTAAGAATCATAATGGAGTCACATGCGTTAAAAAGAAAAAAAAGGGGGCCAGCGCAGTCGCTCACACCTGTAATCCCAGCACTTTGGGAAGCCGGGGCAGACAGACCACCTGAGGTCAGGAGTTCAAGACCAGACTGACCAACATGGTGAAACCCCGTCTCTACTAAAAATACAAAGTGAGCCAGGCGTGGTGGCACATGCCTGTAATCCCAGCTACTTGAGAGGCTAAGGCAGGCGAATCGCTTAAACCTGGGAGGCAGAGGTTGCAGTGAGCCAAGACCATGCCATTGTACTCCAGCCTGGGCGATAAGGGTGAAACTGTATCAAAAAAAGAAGAAGAAGAAGAAAGAAACCTTGACAAATAGAGCTGGGGAAGGCCATGAGAGAGCTTTTATGCATAAATGCTTGATAACAAAAACTATCACAAAAGACTCTGCCAAAACCACAACCTTGCACAAAGGCCATTGCATCCTTACACAAAAAATACTTTTGCAAGGCCATCTGCCCAGCAATTGCCTGTCCAGACTCTGACTGGCATCACCCTTGTTATTAATACTTGTTGGCAAGGATAATTATCACAAAACAATTATGTAATCCTTCTCATTTTTCCATTAGAAACCTTTGTCTTCCTTTACCTTTTTGAATATGCACATAGTTTACTATGGCATACGTATTTCTGCTGCGATGCCCTATGAGTGAATAAATATTTTCTTTTATTTTTTTTAAATTTATTTTACTTTAGATGCATACTATATCTGGCATTTCTCCCCATTTTATTCCTCCCCACCCTTACCTCCCTCCCCACCCCCTAAATATTTTCTTTTAGAGAGCCTCTGTTTGTTATTTCAACATGCAATATAATATATCCATAAATTCTGGGAATTAGAAATTAACATATTTGGAGCCATTATTCTGCCTACCATATCCATTTATTACACAGGATAGTGTACTATAATACAGTATAGCAAATATGTTGAGTGGAAACAAACATATTTGAAACAAAATAAATTTTGTTTCCCTAGTATATTTTCATCCAAGTTTTGTTGCATCATTCTCACCTCTATTTCCTATAGGGCACATCTTTTCACCCCTTTGGTTTCCAGTGACTCTACCAATCACAGAACTCTACCCATTAGGGACACAGAAGGCAGCATGGGCAAAAATAGTAATACATCACTCCAAACCCAGTGTTGGTCCAAGCAGATCAACTAGAGTCCTTCTCTGAGAATTGAGATGGACAGGCAGCTTCCTCTTTCTCCTTGGATCATGAGTCATAAGGCTGTGAAACCAGAGATGTTGGAGGTCATATTTCTATATATATACACCGCTCTCCAACAACGTATGGAGAAGCTGAAGAGAACGCAGCCAACAGACAAGCAGGCCAGGCCACAACTGAGAAGTGGAGATGGGGCACTTTTGCTATTTCAATCTCACAATTCTGTTGACCCTGTAGCTGGCTCCCCTGCTACATTTCAGAGGCTGCCTCTGTGAGACAGTAATTTCTGTTACTTTGCTTAGGCTGCCTTGAGCTCCAATTTCAGTTGACCCTTGAACAACATGGGTTTGAAATGGGCTGGTGAGATTTTTTAAAAACCAATCTCAGATCAAAGCTGGTATACTCCCAAGATGCTAAACCCACAAACAGGGAGGCAGACTTCTCCTATACTCAAGTTCGGCAGGACAGGCAACAGGACTGGAGTAGATGCAGATTTGGGTACATTGTCATCTGCCTTAACTGGTCCTGGAACCGATCTCCTGAGTATACTTAGGAACAACTGCATATCACTTGACACAAAAAGCCTTAAAATAAATACTTACGCTGAAGGGTTGCCCGCTTCATGAGTATCAATTTCATTTTCTACATTACACCATAATGCTCATGAGATCAGAGTTTATGCCATAGTTCTATGGATTTCTTCCTATGCATGTGATAGTACTAGGCTTATTGTAAGAGCTCCAAAAATATGTTCTGACATGTTATATGTCATTATGTAAAAATAAATAAAACAAAATTATACTCATGCATTTTTAATGTTAGCATTTTTTGACTCTATTCGTAACATCTGTATTTTCTAAGTGCAAAATTTGTGTAAGTTCTGATCTCTTGTAAGATAGAGATCTGAAACATAAATAGTAGATCTGAAACATAAATTATAACATGTGTTGCTGGAGTAACAATTGGCAGAAATTACCCTAAATGCTAATGACATTATACTCTCCCAAAGAAGATCAATAGGTTTTTGAAGTGCACTCATGTTGAATTAGAACAATAGTAAACAGTTTTTAAAAGAATGCATGAAAAATACAAAGAAATAACAAAAATTACCTCTTAAAATATATCTTTTCACCTTTTTGAAGCATTTTTACAAAGTTAAGGGGCGTGTGTGTGTGTGTACCCCCACCCCTCACTCCCATGACACCAAGAACTCAAGAAAAAGATTTCGTGGCAAATAGAACGGATGCACTGACCAGCTGGATGCACAGCAGTGTTCTGTCTTTCCATCAGACTTTCACAGAGAAGAAATCATCTGATTCATTCAGGGACCATCCTCCCAAGCTAATTAGTACATTTTATCAGGTCCAATAACATTTGAATCAGGGTTTTTTTTTGCTTTTTGCTTTTTTTTTTTTTTTTTTTTTGGCCTAGTTTCTGAGTACTACATGCCAGGGACATTTTTAGGTGCTTAACATGCATTAACTAATGTAATTCTCCAACAATCCTATAAGGGTATTTGAAGTAAGCATTATTCTAAAAATTTCCCCCTCCAAAGATTTCCATCCTGATTATTCATTGAAACACTAATTTAGGTACTGATCTGAAGGAACTTTTAAAATATAATTAAAATTTATGTAAAGAGAGGCCAGGCACGGTGGCTCACGCCTGTAATCCCAGCACTTTGGGAGGCCAAGGCCCGAAGTGGGCAGATTACTTGAAGACAGGAGTTTGAGATAAGCCTGGCCAAAATGAAGAGACCCATCTCTACTAAAAATACAAAAATTAGCTGGGCATGGTGATGCATGCCTGTAATCCCAGCTACTCAGGAGGCTGAGACAGAAGAATTGCTTAAAACAGGGAGGCAGAGGTTACAGTGAACTGAGATCATGCCACTGCACTCCAGCCTGGATGACAGAGTGAGACTCTGTTTCAAAAAAAAAAGGTTATTCTTATTTGGTTATACCTGATCTAGTAATGATTTCAGCCCTTAGAAACAGAGAACTTTTTCAGGTTATAATCAGAGAGATGTGGCAAAAGAAGGAATAGGAACAGGAGAGATCATACAGAAAGGGAGATCAGAGAGATTTAAAGTGTGAGGAGGACTTGACCTGCCCTTCCTGGCTTTGAAGATGGAGGAAGGGGCCATGAGCCAAGGAATGCAGATGGCCTCTAGGAGCTGGGAATCCCCATCTAAAAGCCAGTAAATAAACTGTACAGAACTGAGCTCTGCCAACAACGTGAATGAGCCTAAAAGCAGAGCTCTCCCTTTCCATCTCCCCCTCCAAACCCCACCACCCCGGAACCTTTACTGAGAAACACAGGCCTGCTACCACTTTACTGGTGCAGTTCTAGATTAGAGGAGACTAAAGAGACATGATCACCAAATTCCAGGTGGCCCTTAATTAGATTCTGTTTGTGAATACGGTAGGGAATAACTTTAAAGAATATTGTTGAAACAACTGGGGAAATTTTAATTTGACCTATTTATTAGATAATAGTATTTTATCAATGTTAAATTTCCCGAGTGTGGTAGTTGTACTGTGGTTATTTAGAAGAATGCCCTCGCTCTTAGGAGACAACATGCTCAAGCATTTAGGAGTGAAGTATCATCCTCACCACAAGCCGAGGTAAAGCAAATGTGTACAATGCGAACGGTTGGTCAATCTAAAAGAAGGATATACAGATGTTCATTGAATTGTTTTTGCAATTTTTCTGAAAAAAATAGTTTTTCAAAATAAACAGTTGGCGGGGAAAAAAATCATTGTGGATACTTTGTGTAGGATGGATTTGAGGTCAATAGGAAAGGAATGGGAAGCCCAGATGGGAAGGTATTGCCGCAGCCAGACTGAGGGCTGGGGTAGGACACGGACAGGACGGATAATGGAAAGCATCCCCCGCCCACAGCTAGGCCAGCGAAGTAACTCCGAGTGACCGAAGCTCACCCTGTAACTGTAGTCCCCACAGGCCTCCCACGCCGGACAAACTCCCACGGGCAGGGGGGTGTGGTCGCCCAGTGGTTTCCGAGTTTGGTTGGGCTCTTCCAGTCTGGAGCTGCTGTGCCCGCCCCGCTCCAGACTGGAAGAGCCCACATGTCAGTGTTAGGGAGAGGAAGCGGCATCCTAAATTTAATAAGTGCTTTTCTTTTCAAAGTGTCTCCCAAGCCTTTGGCCTTTTCTATACAATCATTTTCTTTTAGCTCAGTGTCTCCTTAAAACTAATGTTTAGTTAGGAAATAATTGAGTTACATAAAGATGCTTTTTCTCAGCTTCCCCCACTACGCCCGCCGCGTGCGCCAGGCCGCGACGGGCAGGACGTGGAAGCGGAAGCGCTGGCTGGGCGGGCGTTCGCTGGAGTCCGCGGCCCTACCCCTGCGTGCTGCCCATGGAGGCGTCCAGCGAGCCGCTGCTGGATGCCAAGTCCAAGGTGAGTCCCAGCCTGGAAGGATAGCGGGCAGCAAGGCTCTGGAACAAGAACGATGTCTCCCTAAATTGTGTTTCTGCTTCCGTTTCAGGTCACCAACCAGGTGAGTGAGCGGCCGCCCCGCCCTGTCCTCCACCGGCCAGCCTCCCACGGCTGCTAGACCGTGCCACCCTGAGCCTTCCCCGGGTCTCCCCCAGTCCTGTGTCCGCGAGCCTGTGACCTTCAGTCCGCATCCCTGCATTGCTGCTTCTCCTTTGCACCTGAGCCGGTAGCCGTTGCCATTGTAATGTATCCGCTCTAGCCCAAAGTGCAGATCAAGGATTGCTGGGCATTGATTAGGCGACGTTTATTCGAAGCTAGAAATACGGCATTTTAAAGTGTCATGGGTATAGAAGAAGTTATTAAAATTTTCAGATACAGCACCTCAAACATTTTCTTAGTCTCTAAAAAAGTTATTTTTGAAGATGCAGTATAGCATTTTAGCCTTTTAGAGTATGGATTCATAATGCTAGAAGTATGAATTTGACTATTAAAGTATACCTTAGTCCCATTTCTGTTTCAAGTGTTACTGTGCTGTTTTAGCTAATAAACTATTTTTAGGCACATAACTTATAACACACTTCCCAGAATATGAGCACTAAAACTAGAGTATTTTTAGGCCAGGAGTTACCCAAGTCCATACAAAGTATAAGAAAGGGATGAGGTAAGAAATAATTAGAATACAGGGGCTGAAAGAGGTGTCCATTGAGTGCTCTCTGTCATTTTTCTCTAACTGATCCTGCTTTCGAGGATTCCTGGGAGCGAGGGGAAGTCAAAGATATGTCAACCATTTGCCTGGCTTTGCTTAGTGCATCGACTTAGTGCATTTCGATTCAATCTTTCATAAGCCATTTTATCCATTCTCTTACGTTAAGTTTTGTATGTAAGATATTCTGAAGGCCCGGCATGGTGGCTGAACCTGTAATCTCAGCACTTTGGGAGGCCAAGACATGCAGATCGCATGAGGTCAGGAGTTTGAGACCAGCCTGGCCAACATGGTGAAACCCCATCTCTACTAAAAATGCAAAAACTAGCTGGGTGTGGTGGTGGGCACCTGTAATCCCAGCTACTCAGGAGGCTGAGGTAGGAGGTTGCAGTGAGGTGAGACCTGGCCACTGCACTCCAGCCTGGGCAACAGAGCGAGACTCCGTCTCTAAAAAAAAAAAAAAAAAAGAAAGAAAGATATTCTGAAGCAGAATCACACTAATTAAAGAGTTCAATTTAAAATTGAACTCTTTTTGGCTTAAACACAAATTTATTATCTTATAGTTCTGGAGGTCACAAGTCCTAAACTAGTCTTACGGGGCTAAAATCAAGGTGTCTGCAGGGCTGTGTTCCTTCTGAGGCGGTAGAAGAGAATGATTCCTCTTCGGCTTGTGGTATCTGCTTCCATCTTCAGAGCACATCATTCCAGCCTCTGCTTCTATTGTCACGTTGCCTTCTCTGACTCTGACCTTTTGTCCTCCCTCTTATAAGGACCCTTGCAATTACATTGGGCCCACCTGGATAATCCAGGAAAATCTCCCCATCTCCAAATCCTTAATTTTATCACATCTACCAAGACTGTTTTGTCACCTAAGGTAACATATTCATAGATTTTGGGGATTAGGATGTGGACATATTTGGGGGGCTATTATTCAGCCTACTGCACATCCTTCTCTGCTGTCATTCAGAGGTTATATGATTGTTTACATAGGAAAAGCCAAGATCATTTACAAACAGATTATTAGAATTAATATGAGAGTTCAGCAAGGTGATTCTATTGTTTGTTGTTCTTTAGTTCGGACATAAAGAGTTGGAAAATATAATTTTAAAGATGTCATTTATAACATTAAGAAATTATAGGTGAGGTGTGGTGGCTCACCACTGTAATCTCAGGGCTTTGGGAGGATTGCTTAAGGCCAGGAGTTTGAGACCGGCCTGGGCAACATAGAAAGACTTTATCTCTCTAAAAATTAAAAAAAGCATTCAGGTTTCAAGGCACAGACTTGTAGTCCTAGCTACTCAGGAGGCTGAGACCAGATCTCTTGAGCACAGGAGTTTGAGACAGCAGTGAGCTGTGATTACACCACTCCAGTCCAGCCTGGGTGACAGAGTGAGACCCTGTCTCTAAAAAAACAAAAAGAAGAAAGAAATTACAGAGCACCTTGAAATAAATCTAACAGAAGATATTTAAAAGTTTTATGAAGAAAATTACAAAAAGCAGTAGACTTTTACATTGTAATCCAGCGCGTAAGGAGCTTGTAAGTTACTACCTTGTCCTAACAACAAGGAAAAACTGAACAAACTGAAAAAAATCAACAACTCCTCTTGGATCTATCAGAGAAGCGAGATCACAGGGCAAATTGCTGTCCCCAAATTGGTGAGACAAAATGTGAATACAGAGAATCACAACTGAGAGCAGAAACTCGGCAGAAACCAATGCCTAAACTGTAATTGACAAATTGCTGTGGCTCCCAACTCTCCCTCACGCCTGACATACAGTCACACCAGCGTATTGTTCTCTCTGGCTCCAAATTCACCTCCTCTTGCTGCCACCTGGGTCCAAGCTGCTATTCTCTTTTCTGGAATGCTGCAGTAGCCTCCTCATAGGGTCTCCCAATTTTCTCTCTTAAACTTTGTACTTCACCTGGCAGTCTGGATGAGCCTTTTGTAATCTAAGTTAGGACAGGTATCTCTGCTACTCAGAGCTTTTGTTTGTTTGTTTGTTTTTTCAGATGGAGCCTTGTTCTGTCACTCAGGCTGGAATGCAGTGGTGTGATCTGGGCTCACTGCATCCTCCTCCTGCCAGATTCAAGCGATTCTCCTGGCTCAGCCTCTGGAGTAGCTGGGACTACAGGCACGTGCCACCATGCCCGGCTAAGTTTTTTGTATTTTTAGTAGATACCCTACACTGTGTTAGCCAGGATGATCTGAATCTCTTGACCTTGTGATCCACCCGCCTTGGCCTCCCAAAGTGTTGGGTGAACCACTGTGCCTGGCCATATTCAGAGCTTTTTAAGAGATTCTTGTCACACTGGAGAAGTCTTAGGTATTTACCTTGGCCTACATGGCCCTTTGTAAATGGATTCCTCATCTCTTACCACTCTTCCTAGCTCAAGCTCCTCCAACCACCTGGGGCTCATTGTTCCCTAAACACACCAACCATGCTTCTCCTTCAGTCCAGAATGCTCTTTTCTCCAGATATCCTGTGGCTTTTTCTTCATTTTATTTGGTTCTCTTTCTGTTCAAAAGCCACATAAAAGAGGTCTTCTCAGGCTCTATCTAAATAGACTTTTTGGTCACCTTGTCACCTTATCCTGCATTTTGTCACACTTTTAATAATAATACTTACTACAATTTCATTATATTTTTGTTTATTGTCTGCCTTCCCCACTAGAATTCTGAAGGTCAAGTACTCTGTTTTATTTTTCACATCCCTAAAGCCTAGAACGTAGTATTGCTTAGTAAATACTTAAAAATGAGGCCTCTCTTTCTTACTCAAAACACATCGGAATTGCCAGTTTTATCTTTATAGACAGTTTTTATGGTCATGTTTTTTATTATTAGTAGCTTCAGCCTTCACATCAGTTCTTGATGTGACTACAGCTAATTTGTTTACCTTTTTATATATTTACTTTCTGATTCTTTGTATTCATTTTACTTCTGGATGTTTTTTTTTTTTTTTTTTGAGACGGAGTTTCGCTCTTGTTACCCAGGCTGGAGTGCAATGGCGCGATCTCGGCTCACCGCAACCTCCGCCTCCTGGGTTCAAGCAATTCCCTGCCTCAGCCTCCTGAGTAGCTGGGACTACAGGCACGCGCCACCTTGCCCAGCTAATTTTTTGTAATTTTTGTAGAGACGGGGTTTCACCATGTTGACCAGGTTGGTCTCGATCTCTTGACCTCGTGATCCACCTGCCTCGGCCTCCCAAAGTGCTGGGATTACAGGCTTGAGCCACCGCGCCCGGCCTACTTCTGGATGTTTTTATATTTCGTTTTTTACTACTAGCTTTTTGTTTCTTTGCATGTTTTCCTTTTTCAATACTTCATTATACAATAATTTTGGGGCTACCATGTATGTTGTTTCATTCTTAACATTCTCCATAGTGTTAAGTGCTCTCTGTTCTGATTTTTTCTTTTATGTTCCTTTATTTTTAAATTCTATGCAGTTCACTCCTCCTTAAGGCCAAAATACATTTATCAGAAGGTTTGCTTTCAGTTTGCATTTAAATGTTGAGGTTAGAGTTTTGGAAATTCACATCTCATAAACCTAGTCCTAGCTTTCTTTCAGTTGTGAAGACTAACTTTGCACAGTGTCTTGATGGCAGCTCTCCCTGTTTCCTCACCTGACAGTTTCACTGTTTCAATGGCGAATTTTCCAGCATTGCACACCTTCATTGCTTTTCTGCTTGAAATCTTCCAGTTTTATTTTAGATTCTGAGAATCAAATAGGCAATGCTTTAATCTACCACTTTAATGTGGATGGTAGAAGTGGAACTTCTTCCATCAAGTTGTACAGGCTAAGTAATGTTAAAAATAAGAAATTGCTTACTTATTTCTTACTCAAACATTTAGGGGAGGGAGGCCCAGGTAGAAGGATTGCTTGAGCCCAGGAAGTCTAGGCTGCAGTGGGTCATGTCCATGCCACTGCACTCCAGCTTGAGCAACAGACTGAGAGCCTGTCTGGAAAAAAAAAAGAAGGAAAAGAAATTCCCGGTTCAGTTTTTGGATATCACTGTTGAACTGGAATTAAAACTCTCTCTACACATGAACTCCCCTGAATTCTGTTTTTGGATTTTTAGCCACTTTCTGAACATTCCTATTGAGATATCCCTAGTATCCTCTCTTAATGCTACTTTTAGACTTGATATCTCAACATTCTCCCAGTTATCCAAGCTCGAATTTTTATAGTTTTCTATAAACAACTATAGTTGTATTCTATCAGCAATCAAGACCTAGTCACACATCCTTAATATAAGATCAGTTTAATCCTAGTTGTCACCAGCTTAGTTCAGGCACTTACTTAACTTCAGACTTGGATTATTGTGTTCTGCTGCCACCAGATGAACATCTCTTTCTCTCTCTCTCTCTTTTTTTTTTTTTTTTTTTTTAGAACTGGAGTCTTGCTCTGCCCAGGCTGGAGTGCAGTGGCATGCCCACAGCTCACTGCAGCCTTGACCTCCTGGGCTCAGGTGATCCTCCCACTTTATCCTCCCAAGTAGCTGGACTGTAGGAGTGCCCCACCACGCCTGGCTTATTTTTGTGTTTTTTGTAGAAACAGGGCTGTTGCCCAGGCTGGTCTGGAACTGGCAGTCAAATGATCCACTTCCCTTGGCCTCCCAAAGTGCTGGGATTACAGGTGTGAGCCACTGTGCCCAGCCTGAGTATCCGTTAATGAATATCTTGCTATCAATTTCTCTATTCAAAAACTTTCAGTGTATCCCCAGTGCCTACAGGGAAATTTTAAGTGACTTAATATGGTAACTTTTCCGTATTATGATAAAGGATATAAAAGTAATGTGAAAACCTCAGAGAGCTCAATTTGCAAAGAATTACTGACTTTTTGATCACTTTTGTCGACTTTATTTTCCGTACTTTCTTACAAGAGCCATCTACTTTAAGAGAGATGAATGTTCCATTCCTAAACCACATTTTGACTCTTTTCATCTGTAATTGGTTCCACCTAATATTAAGTATTGTTTGCTAGGTGTGCATTTATGGTATATACAAATAAAACGCATTTTCCTCCCAATTCCAGTTCTGTTTATTCTTCAAAATAGAGCTTAAATATTATGCCTTCTGTAGAGCTTTCCCTTAGCTCCCTACACTACTATAAATTCTTCCTTTCAGCCTGGAATATGCTCACTTATATTGCCCTCTCTCTGGACCATATACGCAAAAAAGTGCACAAAAAATGAATTATTTAAAAGTGAAAACTCATGTAACCACAAGCAAAAGTCAGTAAATTGAGTGTTACCAGTCCCCCAGAAGCCCACCATATGCTCCTCTTCAATCACTTCTCTCCACCGCAAAGGATAGTCAGATTCATCTCTTTATAGCTTACCAGCTGTTTCTCAAGTTTCATTGAACAGAATCATAAATTTTGGACTTGTTTTAACATTTTTGGTTTTACGTGTAATGGAAGTTCATTTTCATTGCTGTCTAGCATTTCATTTATCCATTTTATTTCTAATGAACATTTGGGTTTCCAGCTTAGGGCTATTATGAATAAAGCTGCCAAACACATTCTCATGTATGTCCCATGTACATATGCACAAGTTTTTCCAAGTTCTAACCCTAGTAAAATCTGGATCTCAGGATGCATAGCTACAGTTTTACTAGCTAAAGCAAGTTCGTTAATAGATTGGCCCAGTTTACACTTCCATCAACAGCATGTGACACTTCCCATTGCCTCACATCCTTCCTTACCAATACTTGGAATTTTCAGACTTAAATTTTTGCCATTTTGGTAGCTGTGTAGTGGTATCTAATTGTGGCTTTAATTTCCTGTTTCTTAAGTTGAGCACATTTTCATGTGTTTATTAGAGATTTGTAGTTACTTTGTGACTTGCCTTTTTGGAGAATGTTCCTTTAAAATGAATTTATTCAATCTTTTTATTTATAAAAGATGTTATCCTTTTGTCAGCACCAGCTGAGACTTAATGCTCTAGGAGATTGATGCACAGCAAGTCTGAGAGAGGAGGAATTTTTATAAAATCCCCCTTTTATAAAAATGGGGGATTTACGAGCGCCTTCCCGTATTCTGTACCCCAAAAGTCCTAAAATAGAGGATGGGTTATATAACTTTCACAGTTGATTGAGGCACCCATGGGAACCATTCCATTTCTTTTTCTCACCATAGTCCTCAGGCTCAAGTATTACATTAGTGTAAATAGTGATAAGGCAGTTTGGATTTCATCAGTGTTCATGATGGATATGTGTAGGATACGTGGTGGGATTTACAAAAATCCTAACTTTTACAAAAAGAAATATATTAGCAAATGAAGTTTTTTGTCCAGTGAGCATTAGTTTGGTAGAAAAAGGCATTAGTCAGTGAGCAAGTACTTTTTGAGTGCCTGCTATGTACCAGGCTAACCTTTGGAAACAAGATAGACAGTATTCTATCCCTGTGTTTTGTGTTTTGTTTTTTTTGTTTGTTTGTTTTTTTTGAGACGGAGTCTTGCTCTGTCGCCAGGCTGGAGTGCAGTGGCCCAATCTCGGCTCACTGCAACCTTTGCCTCCGGGGTTCAAGCGATTCTTCCGCCTCAGCCTCCCAAGTAGCTGGGACCACAGGCACATGCCACCTCAAGCAGCTAATTTTTGCATTTTTCATAGAGATGGGGTTTCACCATGTTGGCCAGGATGGTCTTGATCTCTTGACCTCGTGATCCGCCTGCCTCGGCCTCCCAAAGTGCTGGGATTATAGGTGTGAGCCACTGTGCCCGGCCCCTGTGTTTTGTGTTTTAGTCATGTTTTTGAGGCAGTATTAACAGCTGCATATTTTATGCCATGGCATCATTTAACAGTCATTGACAGGAATTAGATAAAAAGTATTGAGAGAACCAGTAGTCACTAAGCATGTAATCTTTGGAGTCAGACTTTGATTTCAGTTCTGGTTCCAGACATGTGTGACCTTATGCACATTACCTAAGCTCTCTGAAGTTGGCTTTTGTCGTGTGAAAAGTGGAAACAATAACCTATAATGTTATGTTGATTCGTTGAGGTATTTAATACATGTAAACTGCATAGCACATCACCCAGGACATGTATCTGTCATGAACACTGATGAAGTCCAAAACCACCTCATCACTATACATGCTAATGTAAGGCTTGAGCATGGAACAGGAAAGTGAACTAAAAGATACTCCAAAGCATTTGGAGTCCCTGAAGCGCAGGAGCAAAATTTAAGCCTGTTAAAGAAAACCAGTACTGCCACACCTTCCTTCCACTTCCATTATCCATTGGAGTGGAGATTTGTTTTTCCACTTTTTACTTTTTTCCGTTTTTTACTGTGGTGGTGTTTTCTAACTGTGTTTGTATCCCTTATTACCTCTCCAGTTTTCATTTGATTATTGTTCCTCTAGCAATATTAAAATGAAGATATTTTAGTTAAATATGGCCATCATTGAAACTAAAAGTTGAGTGTGAGAGTAGTAAAATTGAATAAATATCTGCATTCCAGGTAACGTTGCTACTAATGTATTATTTTGCCCTTTCTTATTAAAGCTTGTCGATTTCCAGTGGAAACTGGGTATGGCAGTGAGCTCAGACACTTGCAGATCGCTTAAGTATCCTTATGTTGCAGTGATGCTAAAAGTGGCAGATCATTCAGGCCAAGTAAAGACCAAGTGCTTTGAAATGACGATTCCACAGTTTCAGGTTTGTGATTTAACTCGTTCAGTTTTAGTTCATTTTTTCTATAATTGTCGCTTAAAAAGAGGTATAAAATCTACAGGAAAACTTTAATGGTTTTTATTTGTAAATTGATTTGTAAACTTTACCTTTACTAGTAGTATATGCAACAGATGTGAATTTGTCTTTGGGAATTTGATAAATTATTTTCAATATATTGTGCTGAATTTGCGTTCTGCGCCGTTTGATCACTTGAACAGTCTCAGTATATTTAGGAAATTTTTATCATCAGTGGCAGGATATTTACTTTGCATTTAACTGTTTGATCCTTACTCCTTTGGGCTTCATGTTCAAGAATGTTAAGCTAAATGAATCGTTGAATAGTGTTGACCCTAAATTTTCTGACTAATTATGTTTACAAAATGCAGGTCAAAGCAACTGTACTTGCTGACTGACTTTATCAGCTAGGGACTTAAGTAACTCAGTCGTTCAGAGTTATGTTACCATATTATCATTCTACCTCTTTTCTGTAACCAAGGGGGAGTAAAAGGAAAGGGAGTGGACAAGAAATAAGGTTTTCTTTTAAATGTACATACTGGGAGATGTTTTGTCATTAATTTAACTGTCCTGTACAGTTTTGCTTTGTTTGTTCCTTTTGGTGAGTGAATAGGTAAGAATCTGTTTTTAGCATTTACACTAGTAGTAACTTAGTGCTTACACTTAGTACTTAAACAGCCGTTTGTACTCTAAAAGTCAAAGAAAAGCAACCATCGTGAATGAAATGGAAATAAAAAGTGATTCTTTTTAAAACTAAAAGTATATTGTTCCTAGGGTTCCTTTTAAAGAAAAGCTTTTCATATACCACTTTATGATACTTTTGATTTCTACTTTTATAAACTGTATTTTAAATAATTTCTTTCCATTTTCTTTTCTTTTTTTTTTCTTTTTTTTTTTTGAGACACAGTTTCACTCTTGTTACCCAGGCTGGAGTGCAATGGCATGATATCTGCTCACTGCAACCTCCGCCTCCTGGGTTAAGCAATTCTCCTGCCTCAGCCTCCCGATTGCTGGGATTACAGGCGCCTGCCACCATGCTCAGTTAATTTTTGTGTTTTTAGTAGAGATGGGGTTTCACCATGTTGGCCAGGCTGGTCTCAAACTCCTGACCTCAGTTGATCCACCCGCCTCAGCCTCTCAAAGTGCTGGGATTACAAGTGTGAGCCACCATGCTCAGCCCACTTTTTTTTCTTTACAATAGCTATCACTGCTTTGAAACAAAAATAATGGTCACAAATTTAACATTATTATTAGTGTCTTAGAAGGACTGAGACTTAGTGAAAAGGAAATAAATGTATAGTGTGATATGGGAATAACATTCAACTAAATACAAGAACTCAGTCAATTTGAAAAGAGAATATACATTTTGGTCTTTTCTGTAATTCATGGGTGCTGGCCCAGTTCTTCTTATTCTTTGCAGCTCTCTAAATTCCACCTCTAAACATTTTTTCCTATAGAAAAAAAATCACAAATGGATTAACTTTTTTCCCCCGGCTTTATTGAGGTACGGTTAACAAATTAAAATTGCGTATTTTGAAGGTATCACAATGTGATGATTTAATAAACATAAACATTGTGTAATGATGACCACTTTATTTTTTTTTTTTTTTTTTTTGGTGTGTATGTGTGTGTGGTGAGGGCATGTAAAATCTCCTTTTTTTTAAAGCAAGTTTCAAGTAAACAATACAATATTATTAATTACTGCTACCATATTGTACATTAGATCTCAGACTTACTCATTTTATAACCAAAGGTTTGTACCTTTTTACTAACATTTCACCATTAACCCCAAACTCAGCTCCGGGCAACCTCCACTCTTCTCTCTGCTTCTGTGAGTTTGACTTTTTTAGGTTCCCCATATGAGATCATGCAGCATTTGCCTTTCTGTGTCTGACTTACTTCACTTTGCATAATGTCCTCCAGGTTCATCCATGTTGCAAATGGCAGGATTTCCTTTTTTATGGCTGTGTGATATTCCATTGTGGATGTATGTATACAAATATATAGTATATACATACAATGTATGCATACATTATAAACATATTAAATATAAATATACACAAAAAATATTTTCATTGGAGGCAACTCTTTTAAAGATAGTTCTTACATGGCTTAAAACTTCGCAAGATAGCCTATTAATCACATTACATGACTGAGAGCTAAGGAACATTCTTTGAGCTTTTAATTTATGTCTTGTTGATAACTAAAATTTTGAACATCAATACATATTTTTAAAGAAATAAGTACACTTTGCTTCATTCTGTGACAAACATAAATGAAAATAATACATATCCTCTTAAGTAGCAAAATAGAAAATTAAGACCAAATAAGAAGGAAAGTGCAGATGTGTAAATTATTAGACGGTATCCTGATTGCTAAGGTTAAGTTTCAGATTTGCCTCCTAGCTTCCTGGCAGGTACAAGAGAAGACAGGAGAACAATTTGCTTGATTCCTTTCTTCCCTGAGATTTAGAAGCAGATGACTTCTATAGGAGAACCATTGTACCAGCATAATTTTTAAATGACAGAGAAACAAACTTCTATCATATAAACCATTGTTAATGTTGGATCTTTCTTCTAGTAATTGAACCCATAATCTTAAATGAGACAGTCCCAGCACACTGAAATGCAGTCTTTTACTAGATTTAGTGTTTTGAGGCCTGGAACCAACCTGTTATTTTTATTTTCAGTGTCTAGGACAGTGCTGGTTATTTAATAAACCTGGTGTGATTTGTTTTTTGTTTTGTTTTGTTTTGAGATGGAGTCTTGCTCTGTAGCCCAGACTGGAGTGTAGTGGCCTGATCTTGGCTCACTGCAACCTCCACCGCCCAGGACCCAGTTCAAGCAGTTCTCCTACCTTAGCCTCCCAAGTAGCTGGGATTATTAGCATGAGCCACCATGCCCAGCTAATTTTTGTATTTTTTAGTAGAGACGGGGTTTCATCGTGTTGGCCAGTCTGGTCTTGAACTCTTGACCTTGTGATCTTTCTGCCTTGCCCTCCCAAAGTGCTGGGATTACAGGCATGAGCCACTGCGCCTGGCTTCTGGTGTGATCTTAAAAGGACTTTCTCATGTGCTTTTTATTAAAAGTTTAGTCATGAGATAATTATCCAACTCTTCAGTAGTATTTTTGCTTACTGTACCAAATTGCACCTGTTTATTTCTTATTGCAACCTTCAGTAATTGAGATGTAACATTAAAATACAAACAATATGTTACATAGTCTCTGGTAGTCAGATATCATTAAAATAACTACTTAAGGATCTTCTAAAAGCAAAATTAATATTATTTTCCCCCTTTCTCTCCAGAATTTCTACAGACAATTCAAGGAAATTGCTGCAGTTATTGAAACTGTGTGAAGACTGATTATTTGGTTGGTAAACTGCTATCATTCTAAAGTCATGGACTTCACTTTCTGCAACAAAACCACATAAGAATGCAACATATATTGAATGAAAAATGTACTTTTGCTTTTCCATTTTTTTAAATAATAAAAAAAATCAAACAGGAATTGGGTAGTGGTAATCAATGCACAGCTTCGTGAATGTGTGAACTAGACACTTTAAAGAGTGTACGTGGTGATAATGTGATTTATATAACCAGATTAACAGTTGAATCATTGCTATTGGAGGCAGCACAAATTTATGTGTTAGAACAATGGTTTAAAAACTTGTACTGGATGGCACCCATTTTATAAACAATCATATGCAGTAATATATATATAAATATATATATATAAATCAGAAAAGTAATATTTGATTAAAATAATTTTACAAGTTTAATTTTATAGCCATCACTTATTATAACAGCAATCATAAGAGTGAGGGTTCTTTTTTCAAACATTTGTAATCAGATTAAGATTTACCATTGCTCCTTTACACAGTATTAGTCTGACATTCGCTTGTTTCTGTTATTAATAGTTGTAGAAAGTTCAAATACAGCCAGAGATACCATTTGACCTGGCAATTCCATGACTAGGTATATAGCCAAAGGGTTATAAATCATTCTCCTATAAAGACACATGCACATGTATGTTTATTGCAGCACTGTTCACAATAGCAAAGACTTGGAACCAACCCAAATGCCCATTAATGATCGACTGGATAAAGAAAATGTGGCACATATGCACCATGGAATACTATGCAGCCATGAAAAAGGGTGAGTTCATGTCATTTGCAAGGACATGGATGAAGGTAGAAACCATCATTCTTAGCAAACTAATACATCAACAGAAAACCAGACACTATAAGTTCTCCCTCATAAGTGATAGTTGAACAATGAGAACACATGGACACGAGGGGAACATTACACACCGGGGCCTGTCAGGGAGTGGGGGATTAGGGGAGGGATAGCATTAGGAGAAATGCTTAATGTAGGTGACAGATTGATGGGTGCAGTAAACCATCACAGCACATGTATACCTATGTGGCAAACCTGCACGTTCTGCACATGTATACCAGAACTTAAAGTACAATTAAAAGTTCAAATACATACACAGAGTTGGAAAGAAAGATGAGTTTTATTCTGAGTTCTGTAAGACTGAGTTAACCTGTTAATACAAGTTATTGCATTAGATGATCTCTGTTCAATTTACATACATAAACCTGTTTATTAAACTCTTTTATACTATAAAGCCACCACATTGTAATCGCATTTGTTTAGAAGTAAGCAAATAGGCCACTGGAATAGAATAGATGGCCTGGAAATAGATCAAGACATTGTAGTCCTCCATATTGGAGATTTAAACCCTCTTCACACACTGTGTGCATTTCTGCAGGTCTGTGTGAATCCACTTTCCTCTTTGTTTCCTGCTAGGTAGCATACTGATGTGAGGAGCCCAGGACAGCTTCCTCCCGCAGCCCACGTGTGCGCTCAGATTCTCACCAGCTTGATGAGTTAGCTGATGTTTCCTGTCACAGTCCTAGAAGCCCATTACTTTCAGTACCTCTGGTTATTTTAATCAAACTATGGTTTTAGAAACTAAAACATGGATGCTGGTTTTGCTCTATATTTTATATTTCGAGAGCATTAAAATGTAGAAGTCAGCCAGGCGTGGTAGCTCATGCCTGCAATCTCAATTTGGGAGGCTGAGGTAGGAGAATTGCTAAGCTTTTGAGGTTACAGTTAGCTATGATCATCCAGCCTGGGTGACAGGGCAAGACCCTGCCTCTAAAAAAAAATAATAAAAGTTCTGCTGCCAAGATATGTTAGATTTTAGACCACAAAGCCAAGCCCTTCTTCGAGAGCTGGTGAGAATATGACCTGGCCTCAGTAAATGCTCTCACTTTAGTTTACGATGGAACCACCTAACAAACAGGACAGTATTTTGTATATGCCCTGTTTGTATGTATAAGGTCAAAGACATAGAAGATTGGCTGAATGCAGTGGCTCACACCTTTAATCCTAGCACTTTGGGAGGCCAAGGCGGGTGAATCACAAAGTTAAGAGTTCGAGACTGGCCTGGCCAAATCGTGAAACTCTGTTTCTACTAAAAATATGAAAAATTAGCCAGGCATAGTGCTGGGCACCTGTAATCCCAGGTACTCGGGGAACTGAGACAGGAGAATCTCTTGAACCCAGGAGGCAGAGGTTGCAGTGAACCAAGATCACACCCCTGCACTCCAGCCTGGGTGACAGTGCAAGACTCCGTCTCAATATATATATATATATATGATCAAAGATGCAAGAAAGTGGATATGTCTACTTGATAAGATGGTCCAGAGGTTAATAGTTTTACTAGCTCTTGAGGAGTGAGATCTCATCTGGGTTTGAGGAGCCCAGAATTTTGGGCTTGCTCTTTTTCATACTGTTTTGAGCTAGGTGGGATGAATGGGGAGAAGGCCCACTCTTACCAGGACATTTTTGAAAATAAAAGGGGACATCATTAATATGTTACAAAACAGATACAAAGTGGGACTGCCCTGAGCAAACCAGGACATATGCTCACCCAATTCTCATCATACAAAGAAATGATTACTTAGCCACATCTATGCTCTATTTCTCTTTGCATCATCAAGCCTGTTGAAGCATTCAATGTAGCCCCCTTAATGTAGACCTAGTGATGGCCAATCACAGCTTGTATTAGACTTACTGGTCATGCCCTAAGGGAAAAAACATTTTACATTTGAAAGATACCTACATGTATATAAAGTATTCATCATCAAATGTTGTATTAGTCCGTTCTTGCACTGCTATAAAGAAATACCTGAGACTGGGTGATTTATGAAGAAAAGAGGTTTAAGTGGCTCACAGTTCTGCAGACTGTGTAGGAAGCATGGCAGCTTCTCCTTGGCTTCTAGGGAGGCCTCAGGAAACTTACAATTATGGTGAGAGGCAAAGAGGAAGTGAGCATTTCATATGACCAAGAGCAGGAAGAAAAGACAGAGGTGGTACCACACATTTAAACCAGATTTCCTGAAAACTCACTATCATGAGAACAGCACCAAGAAGAGAAATATGTTCCCTTGATCCAGTCACCTCTGACCAGGCACCATCTCTGACACTGGGGATTACAATTCAACATGAGATTTGGGTGGGGACACAGATCCAAACCATATCGTTCTGCTACAGTCCCTCCCAAATTTCATGTCCTTCTCACATTCGAAATGCAAGCATTTCTTCCTGATAGTCCTTCAAAATCTTACTCCAGCATTCACTAAAAAGTACAGAGTCCACTGTCTCATCTGAGACAAGGATGGCCCCTTCCCCTTATGAACCTGTAACATCAAAACCAAGTTGGTTACTTTCAAGATATAATGGAGGTATGAGCATTGGGTAGATATTCTTATCCCCAAATGGAAAAATTGGTCAAAAGAAAGAGGTTACAGGCACCATGCAAGTCCAAAACCCATCAGGGCAATCATTGCATCTTAGCTCCAAAATAATCTCTTTTGGCTCCATGTTTCACATCTAGGGCACGTTGGTGCAAGAGGTGGGCTCCTAAATCCTTGGGCAGCTCCACCCTGTGACTTCGCAGGGTTTAGTCCCTGTGACTGCTCTCCTGACCTGACATTGAATGCCCGCATCTTTACCAGGTGCAGGGTGCAAGCTGCTGGTGGATCTACCATTTTGGGGTCTGGAGGATGGTGGCCTTCATCTCACAGCTCCACTAGGCAGTGCCCCAGTAGGAATTCTGTGTGGTAGCTCCAGCCTCACCTTTTTTCTTCTACACTGCCCTAGTAGAAGTTCTCCATGAGGGCTCTGCCCCTGCAGCAGACTTCTGCCTATACATCCAGGCTATTCCATTTATTCTCTGAAATTCAGGCAGAGGCTCCCAAGTCTCAGCTCTTATACTCTGTGTACCCTGAGGCTTAACAGGACATGGAAGCTGCCTAGGCTTATGGTTTGAACCTTCTTAAGCAGTGACGTGAACTGTAGCTGGGCCCCTTTAAGCCACAGCTGGAGCTGAAGACTGGGATGCAAAAAGCAGCATTTTAAGGCTGCACACTGCTGGGCCCTGGTCTGGCCCAGGAAACCATTTTTCTCTCCTGTGATGGGAGAGACTGCCGCAAAGTTCTCTGAAATGCCTTTGAGGTGTTTCCTCCATTGCCTTGGCTATCAGCACTCACCTTCCTTTTAGTTATGCAAATTTCTACAGCTGCTTGAATTTCTTCCCTGAATATGGGCTTTTCTTTTCGACCACATGGCTGGGCTACAAGTTTTCCAAACTTTTATGCTCTGCTTCCCTTTAAATATAAGTTCCAGTTTCATATCATTTCTTTGCTCACATATGAACATAGGTATCAGAAGCAGCCAGGCCATGTCTTGAACACTTTTCTGCTTAGAAATTTCTTCTGCCAGATAAGCTAAATCATTGTCAAGTTCAAAGTTTCACAGATCCCTAGGGCAGGGGGCAATGCAGCCAGGTGCTTTGCTAATGCATAACAAAAGTGACCTTTGCTCCAGTTCCCAATGAGCTCTTCATCTCTGTTGGAGACCTCCTCAACCTGGACTTCATTGTCCATATTACTATCAGCATTTTGGTCACAACATTTTAACAAATCTCTAGGAAGTTCCAGATTTTCCCTCATCTTCCTGTCTTCTTCTGAGCCCTTTGCACTCTTCCAGCCTCTGCCCACTGCCCAGTTCCAAAGCCACTTCCACATATTCAGGTATCTTTATAGCAATGCCTCACTTCTCAGTACCAATTTTTTGTATTAATCCATTCTCACTCTGCTATAAAGAACTTGGTAATTTACAAAGAAGAGGTTTAATTGGTTCATTGTTCCGCAGGCTGTATAGGAAGTGTGGCAGCATCTCCTCAGTTTCTCGGGAGGCCTCAGGAAACCTACCATCATGCTGGAAGGCAAAGGGGAAGCTGGCACTTCTTCGCATAGCCAAAAGCAGGAGGAAGAGGAGAGGTGAGAAGTGCCACACACTTTTAAACAACCTGATCTTGTCAGAACCCTAACATGAGAACAGCACCAAAGGGGGAAATCCACCCTCATGATCTAGTCACCTCCCACCAGGCCCCACCTCCAACCCTGGAGGTTACAATTTGACATGAGATTTAGGCAGGGACACAGATCCAAACCGTATCAATATCATGGCCCCAATTCATGTGATCAGTAGTTTATGTCTGAGGAAGAACTTTTTAAAAAATTGCAGTAGACTTCATTTGCTTAGAGCAGTTTTAGGTTCACCACAAAATTGAGTAGAAAGTTCCCACATATTTGCCCCCTACCACATACATGCACACACACACACACACAACCACCCATTATCAACATGGCCCACCAAAGTGATACATTCGTTACAATGGATGAACCTAAATTGACAAATTATTATCACCCAGAGTCCATAGCTTACTTTAGAATTCACTCTGGATGTTATATCTATGGTTTGAATAAATGTGTAATGACATGTATCCACCATTAAAGTATAACGAGCAGACTCACTGCCCTAAGAATCCTCTGTGCTCTGCCTAGTCATCACTAGGAGGGCCATAAGCCCCTGGCAACCACTGATCTTTTCCTGTCTCCATAGTTTTGCATTTTCCAGAAGATCATATGGTTGGTATCATACAGCATGCAGCCTTTCCAGATTGGCTTCTTTCACTTAGCAATATGTATTTAAGTTTTCTCCATGTCTTCTCACGGCTTGATAGCTTATTTCTTTTTACTGTTGAATAATATTCCACTGTCTGGCTCAGAATTTATTTTTGCTTTCTCAGAGCAAGAAAGATGTTTAAAATACCCAACACTGTCCTAGACATTGAAAATAAAAACAAAAATGGCAGGTTTCCAGGCCTCAAACCACTTTAAATCTAGTCAAAGATTGTAAATCAGGGTGGTAAGTGTTGTATTATTTAGCATATGGGTCCAATTTATATAAGAGAGAACTGACATTGATAAGGTTTATGCAATAAATTCATTTCTCGCTGTCTCTTTTGAGACAGGGTCTTGCTTTGTTGCTCAGGATTGAGTGCAGTGACGTGATGTTGGCTCACTGCAACCTCTGCCTCCCGGGCTCAAGCAATCCTCCCGTCTCAGCCTCCTCAGTAGTTGGGACTTTAGTCCTGCACCACCACACCTGGCTGCTGCTGCTGCTGCTGCTGCTGCTTCTTCTTCTTCTTCTTCTTATTATTATTATTATTATTATTATTGAGATGGGGTTTTGCCATTTTGCCTAGGCTGGTCTCAAACTTCTGAGCTCAAATGATCCACCTGCCTTGGCCTCCTAAAGTTCTGGGATTACAAGCATGAGCCACTGCACCTGGCCAGTTTATTTCTCTTTCGCTTAAGTATTTGAGCTGACATGGTGGCTCTCCTTTGCAAGTCATCGAGAGCTCCCATCCAATTTCTACATCCAGCCAACCTAATTTCCCGAGCTGTGTTGTCCATCTCTGTGAAATTTGCCTGGGTGTCTTAGTCCATTTTGTGTTGCTGTAACAGGTTATTTGAGATGAGGTAATTTATAAAAAGCAAAGATGTATTTCTTTTTCTTTTTTTTTTGAGATGGAGTCTCACCCTGTTGCCCAGGTTGGAGTGCAATGGTGAGATCTTGGCTCACTGCAACCTCCACCTCCTGGGTTCAAACGATTCTCCTGCCTCAGCCTCCTGAGTAGCTGGGACAGCACCTGCCACCATGCCTAGCTAGTTTTTGCATTTTTAGTAGAGATGGGATTTTCATCATGTTGGCCAGGCTGGTCTCAATCTCCTGACCTCATGATTTGCTCACCTTGGTCTCCCAAAGATCTACGATTACAGGCATGAGCCACCCCACCCAGCTTAGAGCAAAGATGTATTTCTTAAGTCTGGAAACTGGAAAGTCCAAGATTGAGGGGCCTGTATTTGGTGAAGGTCTTCTTGCTACATTATCTCATGGTGGCAGAAGGTAGAAGGGTAATGAAGCATGGGCAAAAGAGTACAGGGGGAGAAAGAGAGAGAGAGAGAAAGAGAGACAGAGAGACAGAGAGAGGTTGAACTCATCCTCTAATCAGATTCGCACTCCTACAGTAATTAACTCAATCCCACAATAACAGTATTAGTCATTCATGAAAGCAGAGCCCTCGGGTTCTAATCACCTCTTACAGGTCCTACCTCTGGACACTATTGTACTGAGGATTAAGTTTCCAACACATGAACTTTGGGGGACACATTCAAACCATAGCACTGAGTGTCTGTTTCTTGTAGGACATTGGCAAAAGTGGGAAGATGCATCCAGCACACTGATGTTCTGACATTTTTTTCTAGCTACTTCCTCTAATGCAGCAGTTCTTACCTAGGGTCAGCTCTTAAAAGGGACATTAGGAAGAACATGGGGATGTTTTTGGTTGTTGTATTGACTGAGCATTTCATGTGTTACAAGCAAAAATACTGAACATCCTGAAATGCCCAAGGCATACTTGAACCACAGCAAAACTGCTTTACCGAAAATTCAAATATGATACATATTTAGAAACACTACCATAGAGCTATAGGCTCTGCGTGGATGTGGTCTAAATTTTACGGCATCATATGGTGACAGTTTTACCAAATGTTGAGCCAAGCAGAAGAGTCGCCAGTGTTACAGTCTGCAATATGCTCATCACCTGTTGCCTGACTGCCACTGCCTCTTGTTATAGGTTTTATTACAGTATCATCTTACTTCTAGGTACAAATTATGTATTAGGATATCAGTCCTGCTGCTGTAGTAGTAAACCCAAAATGGTTTTAATAAGACAGATTTATTTCTTATGTCCAGGCTGGCTGCTCTACTTGAAGACATCAGGTGCCTAGTCTTCTGTCTTGTAACTGCTATTCTCAATGTATAGCTTCCTTAATAGATTCAGTATGGTTACTCCAACCCCTGGCTTCATATTCAACTTCCAGTAGAAGTGATGTTTTAGGGGCATAACCCAGAAGTTTCCCTGTCGCTTCTGCTTGTATATCATTGGCCAGACCTAGTAACATGGCCATAACTACCTACAAGGAAAGCTGGCAGTTTAACCTTAGCGACACTGTGCCTACATAAAAGTTCCATAACCATGAGAAAGAAACAGAGATATTGGAGGCGACACGATTTGGCTGTGTCCCCACCAAAATCTCATCTTGAATTGCAGCTCCCGTAATTCATAATTCCCATGTGTTGTGGAAGGACCAGGTGGGAGATAATTGAATCATGGGGACAGTTTCCCCCACATTGTTCTCATGGTAGCAAATAAGTCTCATGAGAACTGATGGTTTTATAAGGGGCTTCCCTTTTCTCATTGTCTCTCTTTGCCACCATGTAAGATGTGTCTTTTACCTTCTGTCATAATTGTGAGGCCTCCCCAGCGATGTGGAACTATGATTTCATTAAACCTCTTTTTCTTTATTCATTACCTAGTCACAGGTATGTCTTTATCAGCTGCATGAAAATGGACTAATACAGGAAGGCAAATAGTTTCCACTCTAAGTGTTAAGACAAATGTACGTACAGAGTATTGTATGAGTGTGGAAGAGACTAGTGGGTTGCTAAAGGCTCCCTAGAGGCTCTTGTCCACCCTAAGAAATAAAAAAATTAGAAAAAGAAGAAATTACATAGTAATAAGATTCTTCTAACTGAATCAATGTTAGTCATTTTAAAATGATGTTACATACATTCAAATATGAATGTAAAATTCATTATTGTAAGCCCAAAATACACATTGTTTGGCATTACAGTCTTTTTTTTTTGGTCATTCTAAAATCCTGTGATAAGTACTTTCAAAATATATTTTGGCATTTTCATAGAGAATTGGCATTGTCAGGCAAATCAAAATATAATTTAAAGGAAAACAAGAAGTTAGATAATACCAGTGGGACCTTGTATATTGCTGCAGGGAGTATACATTGGTATAACCACTTTGGAAAATTATTTGGATTATTTTATAAAGTTGAATTATCTATGTCCTATGACTCAGCAATTCCACTGCTAGAAACTTTTTCCATTTATCAAGAATGTTCACAGCTTCCTGTTCACAACTGCCGAAAAACTGGCCACAGCCCAAATGACCATACATAGGAAAACTGATAGTGGGTTTCACAGTGGAGCATTGTACTGAAGGGAAAATCAACGAGGTAAAGCTACACACAACACCATGAGTGAATCTTAGTAATATCATGCATGTAATATATGTGTATGTGAAAACACTGAAAAATAAGGGACAGAAAAACAAAATGGAGAATAGTGGTTACTTCCAAGCTATAAGAAGTTAGGGGCAGAAGAGAAGAGGAGCCCATAGGAGACATCAGTTCCTGGTAATGTTCAAGCCTTCAGGTTGGGTGATAAATGTATGGTGTTGTTCATATCATTAAATCCATAAAATAAAAACGGGCTTAGACCAGTGATGTTTAGATGAAAGTGCTACAAGCCAAGAAACATAATTAGATGATTAATCTAGTGTACAGTTCTGTGCCTCTCAAGTTAAAAAAAGCAAATAAACATACAAAAAAACCCTATGATTGTATGCATTTTGCTGATGTAGGCATTATTTAAAAAAAAAAAAAAAAACAAGGCATCGACTGTCCAATATACTAGATCTCAACTTTGTAAGTTTAAAAACTCAGGCTAGCAACTCTGCTTCCAGAGGGATGATTCACCCTGAGCAAAGTCAATGAAGACTGATATGGAACTCAAAATTTCTGCTTTCTAATTTACACTGAAAAATGTAATGGCCAAGTGGACTATAATGGTTATGTTATTCATTCAATAAATATTTATTGGATATAACCTATGTGCCAGACACTTTGTTAATCACTTGGGATACAGTGGTGAATAAGAAATTTTTTACAAGGCTTGTAATGTATTAGAAAGCCAGTTATTTAATAACACAATAAAAATCAGCTGATCAGCCTACTAACTTGCTTTACACAATGTGGAGGAGTGGAAGCTTTATCCAATTTTAAGACTGAACAAATCAATGTAGCCATGTGACCTTGGGTAGGAGGTCTTCACCATGCCTGCTTTACAACATTTTGTCACTTCTGTAGATCAGGACCTCCGAGCTTCCCATCAGTCTCTTTCCAAATGGGAAGCTTACTTGTGGTATCTTTACTTTGTCCCTGATCCATCAGTGTATATTGGTTGTGTTAAAAGAAAAACTTTACACAAATTTGTGGTTTCATTAAGCAAAGAACCATTTGCAAATCGGGCAGTTCCCCTAAACCAGAATAGATACACTGCTGGCACTGCTGTGTGGTTGGAGAGGATTCATGGAAAGAAAAAAGAAGAAAATGACATACAGAAAACGGAAGTGAGATACAGAAACAGCTGGATTGCTTCCAGCTGGGTGTTTGTCTCATGTGAATATGGTTTGAACAGTTGGTTGCCTTTGATTGGCCAAAACATGATGTTTGGTATAAGAATAGATTATAATCTATTTACACATCCAGCTAGGTTAGCATTCACTATATACAGAGAAACCTTTAGGCTGAACTTAAAGTAGGTAAGGAGGCAGCTCTAGGCTACAGTTTATTTAACAGGTGTGTCATGGGTGGCTAGATATGTTGACTTTTGATTCCTAGGTTGCTGTACTATGTGGATCTACATTTAAATATGATGGTGACAACAAGCATCAGATGGAGATCCTTCACTTAGATAAGGATGTGGTGTTTTGTATGTGTGGGAAGAGAAGTGCTGTGGATATTTGGAGGCCAGAGTGGCAGCTCCTGGCAGAAATGACTAGCTATGGCCAGATGCAGTGGCTCATACCTGTAAATCCCAGGACTTTGGGATGCTAAGACAGGAGGATTGCTTGATTCCAGGAGTTTGGGACCATCCTGAATAACATGGTGAAACTCTGTCTCTACAGAAATTAAAAAAAAAAAATTATCTGGGCATGGTGGTAAATGCCTGTAGTCCCAGCTTCTTGGGAGGCTGAGGTGAAAGGATCACATAAGCCTAGGAAGTCGAGGCTGCAGAAAGCCCTGATCATGCCGCTGCATTCTAGCTTGGGTGACAGAGTGAGACTCTGTCTCAAAAAACGAAAAAAAAATAAAGAAAAGAAAAAGGAAATGGCTATTTTTTCTCAGCTGTAAAATAGGGGAAACAACTCCTGGGATTGCTGTAAAATTAAATACTATACGTAAAACATAGTCAACGCTGAAAACATGTTAACATGCTTTGAGGAATGCAAATCTGAAGGGTGCTCAAGGAAGATGAAATCAGAGAATGGGGAATGATGCAAGCCAGAAGTAGCTGTCTTTACCAGAAGAATGTATCTGCCCAGCAGGCCCAAGTACTTCTGACAGCTGGTCAGTCTAGCCTCTTTCCTTGCAGTGCTTAATGACACATTGACTAGTTCTCAACCTGTGGCTTTCATTTTTCAATATCAACTACTTGCATCCCCTCTTTTCCCCCACAGTCTTTCTTTAGATGTGTTACGATTTCGATATCCTCATTTTCTTCCTATTTGTCTTCCTAGGTGGCTCATCTGAGAGGTTTTGATGTGTCTGAAAAAATATACATAATAAAAAGTTAGAAAAGCACTGTAGAAATCAGCGCATATTAAAAATATTAGGAGAAAATAGTAACCCGGGGTAAGTTCAGTGTAGAGAATATGTGTGTATTGGACACCATCATGTACAGTGGTTTAAGTTGGATTGCAAATTTGACTATGAATTTTTTAAAGTTAACAATAAAAACAACCTCTGCAACCCATTAGAGACACTGTAAGGAAAAAAATCACACATTTAGTTCAAGACGAAGCCCAATTTATTCAAGGAAAGAGATCCAATTTTACCCACAGGTCCTGCCTAATAGAGAACGTACTGTACCTTCTCTGTTAGGACAACATCCTGACACTAGCTAAAAGAGTTTCTCATCAATGGCTCATAATGTTGTCCTAATAGTTTCTTATCAACATCCTGACACTAATTAAAAGAATGTTTCTTATCAATGGCTCATGACATTGATTACAATGTTGTATTCAAAATAACAAATTATAGTTACAGTCGTTACAGATTCTTGAATTATAGCGAGGCATGCTGGCCCATGCCTGTGATCACAGCTACTCAGGAGGCCGAGGCTGGAGGATCGCTAAAAGTCTAAAAATGCCACCCAGAGAGGGGAAAAAAACTTGCTTTCTAGCACAGACGATCAATCATATGGTTGGTACCTACTCTGTACTACATATTAGGTTGGTGCAAAAGTTATTGCAGTTTTCGTCATTACTTTTAATCGCAAATTTTTTTTGAGATGGAGTCTCACTCCGTTGCCAGGCTCCTGGAGTACAGTGGCCTGATCTCGGCTCACTGCAACCTTCATGACCCAGGTTCAAGTGATTCTCCTGCCTAACCTCTCCAGTAGCTGGGCATGCACCACCACGCCCAGCTATTTTTTTTGTATTTTTAGTAGAGACAGGGTTTCACCATGTTGCCAGAATGGTCTCGACCTCTTGACCTCAAGTGATTCACCTGCCTCGGCCTTTTAATTAAAAGTAATGGCAAAAATTGCAATAACTTTTGCATCAACCTAATATATGCCAAGAGACAAGGCTGCTGAAATAGACCATGCCCTTGAGGATCCACAGTTCCGTGATAGTGGCTTTCAAAATTTAGGGCAAGTACAAGTCATCTGGGGAACAGTACTCCTTATCAGTAAGTACTGGATAAGTGTTTGTAGATAGGAGTGTGCCCAGCCCTGCTTAAGAGATTTATAAATATTCATTCATACATTTTAGTCTTAGAATAACCCTATGAGGTAGGTACTGTTATTTTGATTTTTACAGATGTGAAAACTAAGGTACAAAAATGCTAAGTAATGCTCCTATGGTCACAGTTGGATGCTTACCCAGACAGTCTGACTTCAAAAACAGAGATCTTATCTACTAAGCTATGTTTATAGAAAAGTATATTTCTTAACAGCTAAGGAAATATAAAATGCATGATAAACCTCAGCAGGAGCCAGAGAGGTATGTGAGCATACGGAGAAATTAATGTGCACCGAGCACCAGCTTGGCTGGGAGACTCCCACCCTGGTGGCGCTGAAGGCAATGAGAAGCAAACACCCAGATAGAACAGCAAAGTGGGTCTATTGGGGGCCAGCAGCCTACTGAGCTAAAAGCCTCAGGGGCTGACAGCATTCCAGGCTGAAGGCCCCAAGCAGATTCTCATCCACATATTTAATTCTTTTAAACAGCTGATTCTTATTAATAAGCAGGTGTTCTGTATTTACTCATAACTCAAATATACAAAGTAGGCAGCTGTTATCCGCTTACCACTAATTGCAAACTAAAAGGTATTCTCCACAAGGGAGCCACGGGGCAGGGCAAACTTAATGTTTCTCAACATCTTCCCCCTTCTTTGTTTCAACAACGCTAGGTAAGCAAGTTCAGCTCTCTCTTGGTGAACTGTTTCTTAGAGGATTCTGGATCCGAACCTGCAGACTACACAAAGAAAAACAAAACAGATTAGTAACAATCACAACAGCAATCATAGATCCTCGATGTGTTTGCAACCAGATTTTAGGGCTGGCAATCCATCAGCAGCTTCCCAAAGCACCCCAGAGCCTGACTAACTGCCAAATCTTACATTTCTTCCTTAAGAAGTTGGGACCCGGAAATCTTTTGGAAAAGGGGGCAGAGGTTGTTCCGTAACTACTTCCTGCTGAAAAGGTGCCTCAAGGGTCTTCTGGGTCCCTTGCCCCTTGCTTGCTGTCTAAAGGTCTTTCCAGGTGATGTTTTATTCTCCCCCATCATGTTCAGACTCATTAAAGTTAATGAAGTCAATTTGTAACTTTCACCACCACAAGATATGACGGGTTTAACACAGCTCTGAATCTAAAGAGCTTTTATTTCTTATAAAGTTCTAATGAATAAGAATTAGGGCCTGATTCTCTATTTTATTTTCCTTCCCAGACTTGTGTTGGTTCTAGGGCCATGGGTATTTTTCAAAGTTCTTTTTATTCAGCTTTTAACATTAGCCATACAATTTTTGGGGTGAGTCTATTAATCTCCCATCTCTCCAGAAAATAGAGCTGATCTCGCTAGGTATAAATTCCAAATAATTGTAGTTCTTTGTCCACCATCTGAATTCCATATTACTACAAGATGACTGACTGGTGCAATCAATGCTAAATATCCCCTTAGGGGACCAATAATCAATTATAATTCCACAGGAATTGTTGCGCAGCACCTCAGCCTCTATCACAACACAATCTTTCCAGGTTAATGTTTTTAACTTAGGGGACCATTCCTTATTTTACCTGCATTCAGGTCTTGATGGCAGAAACATTATTTCCTAAATTATTATAGCCAATAACAGAAGGGAAAATATATGCCCAGTATATGAAACTCCCTTTTACTTTTATCCCAACTCCAGAAATACTCACTTTAATCCTAATAACTGTCATCATGATTACCAAAATAGGCTATCCTGCTTTATTCAGGTTTTCCTCCACTCTTTGTGAAAGCTTCTTAATTTGACCCCAAGTTGGGGGTGATGTTCGGTGTGTTCTTGTGGGAACAGTATTCCCCCTCCATGTTAGTCTCACCATCTCTGTGACTGGGGTTCCCTTGTAAGTCTCTTTTTTGGTATCTGGCTCATAGCACAGCTTTAAATGTCTGGATGGTACCCACGCTGGTTGTTGATTTGGACCTGAAGAAACAAGCAAATCCTCCACCCCATGTTACTACATTGCCTTTTTCCAGTTCTTTGTGAATGGATCTCACCACCAGATTAATTGCCTTACAGTTGCTTCCTTGGTTTATTCAGGTGTTGTTCATCTGCTGTTAATTGTCCTCCTCTGGGCAAACTCAAAAAATTCAAAGCCAGCGATTCCAGGTTTAACGGCATTTGTGGGGTTTCATATTCCTTGTCCCCTCCTTTTATCCGTTGCTGCTGTTTAAGGGAAAGATTAATTCACTCCACAATGGCCTGCCTTTGAGAGTTATGTGGAGTACCTGTTATATGTGTGATCTTCCATTGAGTAAAAAATTATGTTAAAGATTAATATGTCCTGGGGCATTATCAGTTTTTATGAAGGATGGAATACCCATAACAGCAAAACATTGTATAAGATGTCTTTTGACACAAGCGGATAATTCCCTAGTCTGACATGTAGCCCAAAGTGTGAAACAGTATCCACGCAAACATGTACGTATCCTAATTTCCCAAAAGATGAGATGTGAGTAATGTCCATTTGCCAAAGTATTTGGCTCTAACTCCTGGGCGTTTACACCCCCTGATTTGGGAGGAGAATTGACCAATTGACAAGTCGGACAATTCTGAACAATCCTTCTAGCTTCTCTCCAAGTTGAGCCATATTTTTTCTGCAGCCCTGCTGCATTTAAGTGTGTCAGTGTGTGGAAATATTGAGCATCAGATACAACCGTAGCAGCCAACCGATCTGCAGATCGATTGCCTGCAGTGAGAGGCCCTGGAAGAGTGGCATGAGCCCTAATATGTGTAATATAAAAAGGATATGTTTTTATACTAGCTTCAGTATTAGCCTCATCAGTCCACCTGGTCCTGAACTGCAAAAATTGAGAAGGCGATAAACACGTTCCGGTTAACATATCCCAGTCTATTGGAATCAGCCCATAAGAAGTAGCTATGTTCTTCAGTAATCCTAGCACAAATGGAGACACAGGCCAGTATTGGGTAATGGCTTGTTTAAACTCCTTCAGCAATTTAAAGGGAAGGGTTCAAAAGCAACCTGTACTTGCCCCTGCCGATCTTCAGGGTGTACAACAACTGGAAATTGCCATGACTCCAAATCTCCCTCTTTTCTCGCTCGTTGAATTCCAGCTTGGAGGGAACAGGTTACCATAGTTCTGGGAGTACAAACGCCCGAACTAGTTACCGTAGTTCTGGGAATACTCAGGCCAACAGAAGCAGAGGTAGAAATATCAGGAGGATCTGACCATCCCTCGACAAGATATTAAGGCTGGGGGGAGGGGACGCTGACAGACACACCCTTTCGTCGTTTGACTTCTCATCCTTTTGCTCTATAATTTCTTGACATATTTCATCATACTCCTCTCCTGAATCATCTTCCTCCTTGACTGTCTGAAACAGCTCCAGGGCAGACCACACCAAATAAGCCCTACGTTTGCGTGATCTTTGTCCCATGTTACCCTAATATTACCAAGCTCCCCCAGCTCACCCTGGAAGATTCTTACAAGAGTTCTTGGGCTAATTCTGAGCTCCGCCCACTAACCCTGCAAGATTTTTTTAAAGAGTTCTTGGGCTTATTCCGGACTCCCCCAACTAACTCTGGGAGATTTTTTCAAGGGCTCTCGGTCTACTTCTGGGCTCTCCCTAACTCACCTGGGACACTCTTTCAAAAGATCCTGGGCTCCTTCCAAGCTCCCCTACTTACCCTGGGTATTTTTTCCAAGAGTACTTGGGATACCTTCAGCTTAGCTTCTCCTCTCTCCGTTGCTCAGGCAACTCTTTGTCCTGGGTTCAAGTCCCCACACTTGGGCACCAGTTACTGAGTACCAGCTTGGCTGGAAGACCCCCATCCAGGTGGTGCTGAAGGCAATGGGAGGCAAAGAATAGAAAAGTGGGGCTATTCAGGGGCCCAGCAGCCTACCGAGCTAAGAGACTCATGGGCTCACAGCATTCTAGGCTGAAGGCCCCTGAGCAGATTTTCATCCATATAGTCTCTTTTAAACAGGTGATTCTTATTAATAAACAGGTGTTCTGTATTTACTCATAACTCAAAAATATACTAAGTAGACAGCTGTTATCTAACTACCACTAATTGCAAACTAAAAAATTCCCCACAAGGGAGCCACGGGGGCAGGTAAACTTAACATTTCTCAACAAATGTGTCTATTACTTATATCCATGAATTCGATATCCATGACCTGCTAAACATACCCTGTTTTAAATCTTAAAGCCCATGACCCAGTAACTATTAAATAGCATTTTAAAAATAGGGTTCATTCAATCCAATAGGGGACTTGATAACAACTCAGACTGTCCACACCAAAAACATTTGTAATTAATTGGGGCAAAGATTGTTTTTCATACTGAGTTGGCAACCACAGTTAAGTGAGACAGTAATTATCTTCTTCAGGTGGATAAGCATTTTTCCACTCCAGAAGATCTTGAGGTAAGTATAGAAATACTTAAGAGAATTGAAGCCATAGTACGAATATTTTTGTGTTAAAAGGAATATGTACATATATGATATTTGAAGTAATTTTATAAAATAATTTGTCCTAATAGAGGGATAGCCTTCTAACTTCAATCTATGTAATTGAATAATTGATTTAGACTTGAGAGTCTAAGGTGGTAACTTTCTCAACTTATGTATGGTGATGGAACAGTTAAGACAATTTTAGTTTCAGCCTATTTGTATACTTAACCTCTTAAGTGTATTGAAGTTATTTAAACTCGGTGGAAGATTCTGTTTGTTAATTCAGACTAAGCAAATCAAGTCTGAAAAATAAAATTAGAAAAATTAATTTTATAAAATTAAAAAATTGTTGAAGCTACTTAACTTTGAAAAAAGGAACTGAATATCATTCAAAGTCTTCTTAGAAATGTCAGACACAAATTTTTGTAAACTGACAACCTGACAGAGAGGAATTTTGAATTTATAACTTTTATATGTTAAGAACCAATTATTAAAACAAAAATAAACTTTGTGAGTAATATCTGTGTACAAAAATTATCTTCCAGAGAACAACAAAGCTCATATCAAAATGATAGCAGAACTGCAAAGGAAACAACAGAGTGAAAAGGCAACCTGGGAAATGGGAGAAAAGATTTGTAAATCTTATATCGGATAAGTGGTTAATAAACAAAATACATAAGGAGCTTCTTCAAACCAAATTACAAATGGGGGTCGGGCATGGTGGTGCATGCCTGTAGTCTCAGCTACTGAGGAGGCTGAGTCAGGAGGGTCGCTTGAGCCCAGAAGTTTGAGGCTGCAGTGAGCTGTGATCATACCACTGCACTCCAGCCTGGATGACAGAGTGAGACTCCATCTCTTAAAAAAAAAATAGGCAAAGACACTTCTCCAAGGAAGACATACCAATGGCCAATAGGACTCAGAAATGATGGTCAACATCGTTAATCCTCAGGGAAATGCAAGTCAGAACCACAATGAGATAGCACCTCTCATTTGTTAGGATGGCTAATGTCAAAATAACAAAAGGTAACAAGCATTGGGGAGGATGTGAAAAAATTGGAAGCCTTGTACAGTTAGTAAGAATTCAAAATAGTACAGCTGCTATAAAAACAGTAAGATGCTCCTCAAAAACCAAAACCAGAAATACCATCTGATTCAGCAGTCCCACTTCTGGATATTTATCTAAATTAAAGTATTAAATTATTATTATCTCAAAGAGATATTTGCATTCTCACGTTAATTGTAGCATTACTCACAATAGCCAGGATGTGGAAACAACCTAAATGTCCACTGATTGATAATTTGATTTAAAAAACATGGTACATAATTACAATGAAATATAATCCAGCCTTTAAAAAAGAAGGAGACCCTGCTATGTGTGACAATGTAAATGAAGCTTGAGGACATTATGTCAAGTGAAATCAGCTAGCCTCAGAGGGACAAATACTTCATGATTCTGCTTACATGAAGTATCCAAAACAGTCAAACGCACAGAAGCAAGAAGCGCAATGGTGATTGTCAGGGGCTGGAGGGAGATAGAAATGGGGAGTTACTATTAATTAATTAGTTGTTATTAATGGGTATAATATTTCAGTTGCACAAAATGATTAAGTTTTAGAGATCTCCTGTACAACACTTTGCCTATAGTTTACAATATTGTATTGTACACTTAAAATTTTAACAGCAGAGATCTCCTGTTAAGTGCTCTTACCATAGTATTTTTTTAGAGACAGGGTCTCACTGTGTTGCCTAGGTTGGAGTGCAGTGGTGCAATCTTGGCTCACTGAAGCCTCAACCTCCCAGGCTCTAGGGATCCTCCTGTCCCAGCGTGCTGAGGCTGGGACTATGGGCACATGCCACATCATGCCTGGCTAATTATTTTTTATTATTTTTAGTGGCAGGGTCTCTTTGTGTTGCCCAGGCTGGGAGGATCACATGAGCCCAAGAAGCAGAAGTTGCAGTAAGCAGAGATCAGGCCATCGCACTCTAGCCTGTGCAACAGAGTAAGACCTTTTCCTAAAAAAAAAAAAAAAAAAAGAAAAGAAAGAAAAGCATTCTTGTACACTCTTCACATTTTTCTCTTTCCCTCTTAAATACTGCAGTGTATATTTTCTAAGAACAAGGAATGCCTCAACTAACCACAGAATCAATATTGAAATCAGAAAATTAATACTGCTATTATCACCTAATCTTCAATTCTTATTCCATTTTTGCCAGTGCCCCAATGATGGCAGCAGCCCATCTGGAGTGGCTGCCTCAAAGATGCTGGCTGCAACGGGGGAGGTGTGGCCAATATTGCACCTCTGTGGGGTGGCAGGAGCCCCACCCCCTACCAAGTTGGCAGGACTGAAGGCCTGCATTTCTGGGTGCAGCTGTAGCCACCCAGTCACAGCTCTGGACCTGGGCATTCCTGTGCTCTCAGGGACCTGGCAAGCCCCTGCCCCTGCGGGCTTGAAAGTGCCAGCTCCCACCGTCTGGCCTCTCCCTGCTCCTGGCACCCACTCTTGTGCAGAGCAAAGTTGTGACCAAGCCCAGGTGCTGTCAATACCTGGCTGGGTGTGCATGTGCTCAGGGCTGTGCTAACATGCCAGCCCCCTGCCACTTCCAGACTTTGAATGGCAACGAGAGCAAGAGGGAAGCTGGATGGGGAGCTGAGGGCAGCTCAGCACACGTTTGCAGGCACCCTTTGGCATGAACAGCCTTGGCACCTTGGACAGCATGTCGATGGCAGGAGGCAGACAGGTTCCTGGTGGATCCCCAGTGAAACTCCACCTTCAAGCCAGGGATGGCGTGACGTCTGGGGGTCCAGGCTGTTAGTTTGGGGTGGAGTCTGCAGTCCAGAGTGAGAACATAGGGTGCTTTTCCCAGCCTGCCCATGGCTTCCCATGAGCCAATCAGCCTGCACTTCCTCTCTTCTGAACCCGTAAAAACCCTAGACTCAGCCAGACTCACACAGACCTCAGGACTTCCAACTGCCAGAAGGAGATACCCACTTTGGGTCTCCTGGGAGTTGTTCTGTTGCTTAGTGAAGCTCCTCTTCACCTTGTTCACCCTTCAGTTGTCCCCATCCCTCATTCTTCCTGGACTTCCGGAGAGAATTCGGGATCCATTGAATGACGGGACTGAAAGCTATAACACAAACAGTGCTGAAACACACCCTTCCAGCCCCCACCGCTTGTCACATTGTAGGTGACAAGAAGGAGAGAGGAGTCCCAGACCTAGGGGCTCCCCCAGCCAGAGCTGTGACACCCTCTTTGGGGCTCTGCAGTTCTTGGTGTCTCCAAGCTTCTGGATGCCACATTCCCCTTGTCCAGGTGCAAGTGCCCAGAGCAGAAGCTGCGTGCAGCACATTTGGCCTAACTGCAGCCTTGCTTGGAGCAGCACCTGGAGCTGCCCACCCCACCACAGCAGCTGACATGCTTGGCTGTATGCGGTGGCTGGACCCCACACTTGCTCACCCACACACTCCTCACTGCTCCACACCTGGCTTACCCTTGGCAGGTGTGGGATCCAGGCCAGTAGTGTGAGCTGAATGCAGCCTGCTGGGCTGAGTGGGTGGAATAAGCCCAGTGGGTGCAAGTAATAGGCAGACAGCGCTGCCAGGCACAGAGGTTTCCATGTGGTGGAGTGACATCCCAAGGATCCTGTGACACCAATAATGCACTTTATTGTAAAAGAAAATCCAAGATGATATGTTACATTCAGTTGGCCTGTGTCTTTAACCTTGTTTAATCTGGAACAATTCCTCTGTCTTTCTCTTTCTTACAGTACTGACATTTTAAAAAGAGTTCAGGTCAATTATTTTGTAGAATGTATCTCAGTTTAGGTTTGTCTGGTATTTCCTCATGGTTTGGTACAGTTTTACATGTTTGGCAGAGGTGAGATTGCATGTTTCTTAGGGCTTTGTATCACAGAGTCCATAAAGACATTTTTTGAAAAGGCATTATTTAGTTATTTTGAAGGGAGGACACTAAATATGAATCTTTGTATTGCTTCGGGTATCTATGCATTCAAGAAATATTTGCTTTTGTTTTTTTAAAAAAGTGTTTACAGTGCCTCTTCCTCTTTCTCTATTTCATCACAGGTAACTAATATTTTGATACAGAGTACTTGAATCACTTGTAGAGCTGTCATGCTAATATTCCATTTGCTCAGAAAGTCTCTGAACTGGAGTGAGAGTTGTTTTTGCAATATGTCAACAAATGCACTAAAGAGGATTTTATTTCTTAAGAAGAAAAGAGACTTCATTCCAGCAAACAGTTTGTAAACAGGGAGACACAACCTTCTGTATAAAACCAAGGTGCCTTCTGAGGGAACAAAGAGAGGAGATGTCTTTTATAGAAAAAAGAGAAAGTTCCCACCCAGGTTCCCAATCTGATCTGCTATACAAATGAGAGATGCAAACTTGTTTATTTCTGATTGGTTGATGCTTCTTTAGTTCTGATTGGTCAATGCAAGTCACAGCCTACTGCTTAGGTCCAGAAGGCGACATAGGATTTTTCCAGCAGCTGTTGATTCAGTTGAAATAAACAGGAACAGATAGCTATGAAAGTCCCAAAGTTAGGTGAGCATATGGGTTTTCCGAGAAAGCAGAATGTGAATGTGACCTCTAGTAGCAAATGGCTGCTTTGCTGTATTTTGAATTTAGGCCCAGTGAGCTACTCAGGATCCATATAGAAGGACTGGCCCTTTCAGGGCTCACAAATAGAAACATTATGAATCATGATTTTCTTACTCTTCTCAAATATTACGATGGTTTAGAAGACTATTTTCAAAACAAGTCACCTTTGCCTCTATTTAAAAACATAAGATAGCATATGAACTTTGCGTGGAAAAATATTTTGTTCAAAATGTTTCATCATAAATTGAATAATTAAGGCACGGATCCTGACCTCAAGACATAAATCATTTATATTTCAGATATTTTTACAGATACTTACATTTTAAGGATATTTCTTGGGCTGATTGCTCTTTCAGCTACAAGCCTCATGGATTTATTCAGCTGTCCTCTATTAGCCAGTTCACATGGGTTACCTTGCAGTTACAAACAACCCTCTTTGTACAACAACAGAGCCTTCAATTCCAGTTAAATGTCTCTCGCAGGTTAACTCGGGTTCTGCTCCAGTTGTCTTCATTCCAGGACCAGCTGCTATTATGGAATCATAAGTCTTGTAGCATATGGAAAAGAGAAGTGGTAAATCCACTCGGTGGATCTTAAAATTTTGGGGGAAGTGAAGACATCACTTCTACTCACATTCCATCAGACAGGAAGTTATATTGCTGAGCTCAACAAAAATGGGGCAGGAAAATATACAACTCCTGCAGAGAGAAGAAAATATTTTTAACAGTAATACAATTTACTCCAAAATGCCTCTACCCACAGCAACTTCCGAGTTTCAGTCTATTGGGCATTGTTGCTGGTTCTGTAACTTTCAAGTCTCACTCTTGCTCATTCAGAACTTGTGAGCTACCTAGTAACTATAAATTTCTTTTTTGCTTCAGTTGGTCAGAGTTTGTGTCTGTTGCTTGCAAGTCAGAATGCTGTCTGATACAGAAAGTTAGATCTGGGCCAGGTGCAGTGAATGGGTCACACCTGTAAACCCAGCCTTTCTCAGGCCAAAGAGGGAGGATCACTTGAGCACAGGATTTCAAGATCAGCCTGGGCAACATAGCGAGACTTTTGTCTCTAAAAAAAAAGAAAGAAAGAAAAATGTGAGATGGGGTCTGGTGTCCCTTGTTCGTAATTAACGGAACATAAACAATATTCTGAGAATGAGAGGAGGAACGAGGTTGAATTGGGAGCTTGTAGAAAGTGTTAGGTGTTTTGAATAGCTGCTTAGGAGAGTGGGAAAGGTCATTAACAGGTGTGTGCAAAAGGAAAGACAGCATTATTAAGGGCCCTGCTAAAGCTAACAACTGTATATTTGACGAGGAAACTGGCTAATTATGCATCCCCTAGAAAACTGTGATGTTATTTATTTTGACAAAGTGAGTCAGTTGTTTAAAAGGAAATTTCTGAAGTTAAAAACCTGGATGTTATCAGCAGAGTGAAATCAGCATCTATAAAATCAGTGACTTTGGCAATAGTAATAAGAGTGAATGAGATAGGGCAATTATTTAATGCCTCAGGTTGCTTTTCTGGGTTGGATATGATGAAAGCTAGTTTTTAATGCATTGTTCCAAACTTAACCTTTTTTTGTTTTTGAGATGAAGTCTCGCTGTCACCCAGGCTGGAGTGCAGTGACACGATCTCGGCTCACTGAAACCTCCACCTCCCAGGTTCAAGTGATTCTCCTACCTCAACATCCCAAATAGCTGGGATTACAGGTGCGTGTCATCACGCCCAGCTAATTTTTGCATTTTTAGTAGAGATAGGGTTTCACCATGTTGGCCAGGCTGGTCTCAAACTCCTGATCTCAAGTGATCCACCCGCCTCAGCCTCCCAAAGTGCTGGGATTACAGGCATAAGCCACCGTACCTGGGCCAAACTTAACCTTTTAAAGATGAAAACCTTGTCAGCCCAACAGAGCTTGCAAGTTGCAAGGTCATTTTACATTAAAACAACTTTATTTCAGAGGTGATTTGATGGTGTGATTCTGCAAGGGAATATTTATGAATCTGCAGGCATGGTTCAATATTTGAGGATCACTGAGAACATTGACACATTACTGAAAATCACTTTAACATTCGCCCCAGTATTTCTCAGTTAATTCTTCCTGGACAGATATCTGAAATTAGTAGTAATTCTGTATTATTCAGATTTATATTGTGGGCAAGAGACGGCACTATATACCTTGAAGTGGAGGTATAGCATCTACTAATTTCCATATTTCAGGCAGAGCAAAATTAAAATATCTTTGAGGCTTCTAATTTCTCCGTATGAGCAGAATAATGAACTTTCTACAATGGGACAGAGTGTCACTAGGTCAGCACAGAATTATTGGGATATAAAACACTAGAATGCTATTAGGATTCATCACATAGATTTGAACATATCCTATTGATTGATTGATTGATTGTTACTTTTGTTCTTGTCGCCCAGGCTGGAGTGCAATGGCGTAATCTTGGCTCACTGCAATCTCTGCCTCCTGGGTTCAAGTGATTCTCCTGCTTCGGCCTCCTGAGTAGCTGGGATTACAGGCATGTACCACAATGCCTGGCTAATTTTTAGTAGAGACAGGGTTTCTCCATGTTGGTTAGGCTGGTCTCGCACTCCCAACCTGAGGTGATCCACCTGCCTTGGTCTCCCAAAATACTGGGATCACAGGCGTGAGCCACCTCACCCAGTGAGCCTTTGGAGATATAGTAAGTAAAATCGTAGCCCCTCTCATATAACTTTATATGCTAAAATCCTATTGTAAGTTATTGGAGAAATGGTTGATTCTAGGGCTAGGGCAGGTAAAATATAAGATGAACCTGAAACATCTCATGCCAAAAAGCAAAGAAATGCTAAAAAGAAGAGAAAGAAAAAGTGGGGCACAGGAGTCAACTTGAAGGACCTCCCAATCGCCGAAGCTGAAACAATTTGAACAACAAAATAAATAACACGGTATTGTGTTACAACCCAAGTATAAAATAAATATTCATTAACCCACAGTGATATAAATAAATGATTGAATAAATGAATCATTTGGGGATAAGGGACAAATATTCCTTACAGAATATTTTCAAATATTGTATAAACATAGTCTTCTTCCACCTGGAGGTTGGGAAAGTTTATTCCTCATCCTCCACCTCTGAGTGTGGGCTAGACTTAGTGATTCAATACCAAATAATAAAGCATGAAAAAGGAAAAAATAGTAACTACTGAGCAGAGAAACCTGAAAAACCCTATTTTAACAAAGCAGTCAAGTTTGGTATCATAGGTAATAAGTCATGTTAATATCATTAAATCCCTTTATGATGTAATGAAAAGAAACCAGGAGACTCTGAAGAAATGATAGATTCAGAGTCTAGGGCAGGAAATGTAAAGAAGAACATATTGTCAAATTGATTACTGTAAAAGAAATCCAACTGCCCAAAGGTGGGATATTTTGAACACCAGTGATATGGTTTGGCTGTGTCCCCACCTAAATCTCATCTTAAATTGTAGCTCCCATAATCCCCTTGTGTCATGGTACGGACCCAGTGGGAGGTAACTGAATCATGGGTGTGGGTCTTTCCCGTGCTGTTCTCAAGCTAGTGAATAAGTCTCAGGAGATGATGGTTTTATAAAGGGGAATTAAAGCTCTCTTCCCTGTTGCCATGTAAGACATCCCTTTGCTCTTCCTTCGTCTTCTGCATGATTGTGAGGCCTCCGCAGCCATGTGGAACTGTGAGTTCATTAAACTTGTTTCCTTTATAAATTATCCAGTCTTGGGTATGTCCTTATTAGCAGCATGAGAACGGACTAACATAGCCAGTAAGAATAACAACTTCAATAAATTGAAATACATCAAACATATTTAAATCTGGAATTTGCAATAACTGACTATACATTTGATATTAAGGAACTGTTATTAACATTTTTAGGTGTGAGAATGACAATTATGTTTATTTTTTTTAAAAAGTCATTAGCTTCCGTATTCAGGAATTTTGAAATATTTATAGATAAAATATGATATCTAGAATTTAATTCACAATGATACAAGAGAGAAGGCAAGTCAGTAGTGTATAACTTATACCACTGACCATAAGTTGGTTGACGAATACATAAAGTTAAATATGTCTGTCTACTTATATGTATGTTTAAATTTTCCATAATGATAAAATTTTACAAGTCTTACTGAATTAATGGATCAAAGAAATGATTTTCCATGTTGAGAGACAGAGAAACAGTGTGTTTCTTGCATAAAATACACAATATTGCCTATGAAGTGATTTTGCCATAAAAAAACAAAACAAAATCAAACAAAAAACAAATACAAAAGGAAACCAAAAAAATTCTACCCTCAATCTAATCAGGATTCTAGCTCTTTGCTTTCTAATGCTATAGCTACTAGCTATCTGTGGCTATTTAAATGTAAATAAATGAATTACAATGGAATAAAATTAAAAATTCAGGTCCTCAGCTGTACAGGTAACATTTTCCTGGCCACATAGAGAGTGTGTTGGATAGGGTATAAAACATGTCCATCATGGCAGAGCATTCTATTGGACAGGGCTTAGGCATTTTCCAGGACATATAAGGACAGAAGGATGTATTAAATGACACCACTGGGAGGTAATTACCAAAATCTTGACAACAAGAAACACTATATGATAAACAGTCTGGTTTCTAAAATTCTTTTTAATGCAAAACAAAAGATATGGTGGGGGAATCAATAGATTAAAAGAGAATTAAGAGAGACTGGGCATGGTGGCTCATGTTTGTAATCCTAGCACTTTGGGTGGCAGGAGGATGGTGGATCACTTGAGGTCAGGAATTCAAGATCAGCCTGGCCAACATGGCAAAACCCCATCTCTACTAAAATTACAAAAATTTGCTGGGCATGGTGGCGCATGCCTGTAATCCCAGCTACTAGGTAGGCTGAGTCACTAGAATTGCTTGAATCTGGGAGGCAGTGATTGCAGTGAGCCAAGATCATGTCACTGCACTTCAGCTTGGGTAACAGAGTGAAGGCACTGTCTAAGAAAGAAATAAAAATAAAATAAAGTGGAAAGTCAGCAATTAAAAAAAAGAGAGAGAATTGAGAGATATATCCATCTATTGCAATGCTTGGACTTTAAATTATGATTCAAGCATAATGTAAAAGAAATTGTATAGCAATTAGAGATGTGTGAACACTAGCTAGAAATTTATGATATTAAGTTGTATTTTTAGGAAAAAGCAATATCAAATTGTATCTTTAGGAATGACAATTATATTACAATTTTAAAATCATTACAGCTGAAATGAAGTATATGAGGAGTATGATTTGCTTAAAAATCACTGGGGAGAGGTGAACATGGCTGGAGGTATAGGTAAACGATTAACCATTTATTAATAATCCTTAGAGTTGGGTAATGAGCTCATCATATTATTGTCTTTTCTGCATGTGTGTGAAAAATTTCCATAGTAAATATTTTTAAATCCTAAGAATTTACCATGTATTATGAAAAATTAAAAGACATTAACATTTTTAGTTTACAAATGTATTTGTTCATAGTCCAATGTGGGAAATAAAGATATATTACAGAGCAGTTTTTATCATGCTGCTGAGCTAAATCAGATATACTGCCATAATTGAAGTGTATTTTGCGCCAGAAGATGTACTTTTTCTGTTTTGATTAGTGATATATGAACCAGTTAGCAGCTTGCTTCATAATTACACTGGCAGTGAAAGATGCTTATTTGACTCTATCAAATTTCCAAAAGTAGCTTTACAGTCAACTCATTGGGAAATGCTAATTTGACTAAAATCTTTGAAAAAAATTGAGTGAAAGATAGGACAGAGGGTTGTGTTAAGATGAACATAATACATAATCAATAATTTAAAAAAAAGCCCCTTAGTCATGGTGTACAGTTGAAGGCAGGAATTGTTGCTTGACTATACGTGAAACATAAATAAAGCTGAGAAATAATAAAATAGTAATTTTTGTAAAATACCTTATAAATTTTATACCCATTGTTAAAAGTTCAAACAATATCATTTAACAAATAAATGATTTCCTTCAACCTCCATTTCAGTGGTCCTACAGCTAGTGGTCACAATTTTTTAATTATTACTTTTCGATTCCATCTGAAAATGGAAACACCTGGAAATATTGGGCCGGCCGGTCTGCCTTCCTTCCTTCCTGCCTGCCTGCCTTCCTTCCTTCCTCCCTCCCTTCTTTTCTTCCTTCCTTCCTTCCTCCCTCCCTCCCTTCCTTCCTCCCTCCCTCCCTTCCTTCCTTCCTCCCTCCCTCCCTTCTTTCCTTCCTTCTTTCCTTCCTTTCTTCCTCCCTCCCTCCCTTCTTTCCTTCCTTCCTTCCTTCCTTCCTCCCTTCCTCCCTCCCTCCCTTCCCTCCCTCCTTCCCTGCCTACCTTTCTTCCTTTCCTCGTCTCTTCTTCTCTCCTCTCTCCTTGTCTATTTCTTTTTCAGAGTCTCACTCTGTGGCCCAGGCTGGAGTGCAATGGCACAATGTCAGCTCACTGCAACCTTCACCTCTCAGGTTCAAGCAATTCTCGTGCCTCAGCCTCCCAAGTAGCTGGGATTACAGGCATCCACCACCACGCCTGGCTAATTTTTGTATTTTTAGTAGAGATAAACACCTGACCTCAAGTGATCCACCCAACTCGGCCTCACAAAGTGTTGCAATTACAGGCAAGAGCCACTGTACCTGGCCCAGTATTTCACATTTAAATTAATAAGACACAGAACTGGTATATATAAATTGAACATAGCCTTCTCCCCATCTGGTTGGTACTGAGTATTCTTTATGCATTTATGGTATCTGATTTACAAATACTATTACATCTCCTTTACCTTAAAACCTATACTAATTATTCTCTATTTTCTCATCCAGATACCTTGTCTGCCCTTTTCTCCCTTGCCTTATGCCTTGGGTCAGTGTTGTTTCAGGACTGTACACTGGGGGTATACCAGGAGGAGATGGAAATCAGGGCATGTCTCCTCTGTCCCCTTCCTGCTCATTGCTGTGTCACTGGCATTAGCTGTGACCTTCCCCAACTACAGGTTCTGCTGGGCAGTGACTCCCACTGGGTTCCAATGAAGCCTCCTGCTCTTGGCTTTTTAGTCCCAGGGCCAATAATGGTTTCCCATTGTTGGAAGTCTCCCAGCACCTTCATATTCCCTGTCTGTCTCATCAGTTCTGCCCATACCTTGGTTAAGAGTTCTTTCATTAAAGACTTAATTTTAACTCACTTAGGGTAAATTTTTTTCTTTCTGAGAACCTGACTGATATGACAATTTTGAAAACTAGCCCAGTGCTTTGCATTCTAAAAAGCACTGGTGCCAACAATATTCTGCTTCCATTAAGGGTTCTCATTAAATAACGCTATGATATAGGTGCGGGGGGTGGGGGTTCCAAGATTTCAGGTACATTTCAACCAAGGCTGAAAGTTTGGAATTTTAATTTTGTGTTTTCACTATGTGCTAATAGCTCTCAGTTTGTATCTTTTGCCCAGATCTGTCTCTTAAATTGTTGAACTCCTCTGATTTCTTTGCTCTGATATTCCACGAATACTAAAACTTCCAAATGCAATGCCAAATTCCAGTTCATCTTCTTCTATGCCTTTTAAGCAACTTTATCAGCCTGCTTCCTGTCTGTATAAAGTAAGGAGCTCTTTCGTAAAAAAAAGAAATTTAAAGACAGGATCTTACTCTGTTGCTCAAGCTGAGTGCAGTCACATGATCACGACCCACTGCAGCCTCAAACTTCTGGGCTCCAGCAATCCTCCTGTGTCAGCCTCCAGAGTGGGTAGTACTGCAGGCAGGTGCCACTACACCTGCCTATTTATTTTTTATTTTTGTACAGTTGGCGGTCTTGCTATGTTGCCTAGGTTGGTCTCAAACTCCTGGCCTCAAGAGATCCTCCAACCTTGGCCTCCCAAAGTGCTGGAATTACAAGTGCGAGTCACCTTGTGTGGCTCAGAAATCTCTTTACAATCTGAATATTCATGGTCTCTGTTAGTCCTGGGTGGCCATACTTTTGCTGACTCAATTCCTTTAAGAATTTGGGGGGTTTTCTGTATATCAGACTTGATTTTGCTCCATGCTCCAGAAGACAAACCCATGATTAGTTTCAAGATAGGCTTTTCTTCTTTAGGTTTCCTTATTGCTAGTTTGAGGTCAGGCTTCCATGCAACTTCAGTTTTAAGCTTTCAGGATGTCATTTTGTTCAGCAGTGGAAACACCAATTTAATTCTCTAGAAACCTTTAAGATGTGTCTTACAGCCATACTTTGATTTGATATTTATCCTTAGCTATTTTTTAAATTTTGAGTATCTTTTATTTGCTTGAGAAACTGGAAATAAGAGATAGCTTATCTTCCAGATCGACAAATTTTAAACCTCTATAATTCTCTAAATTCAGCTTGCAAATTGGCCAGGGGTTTCATGAGTCCATCTCTTTCTTCAAGTGCCTTATTCTACACAGCTAGTATAAACCAGCTGACACTCTCAATCTTCTGCTTGAAATATTCTTACTCAAATCCAAAAGTCCATCAAGTTATTGAGTGAACTATTTTTCCAGCTCCTGCAGGTGATTCTTGTACCACGACATGACATGGATTTTTTAGCTTCTATAGCAGTGTCTTCAGGATTTTTCCCAGTCTCCTGCAATTGTTTTCTTGCTCTTTTTTCCAGCCTCCACTAACAATTTCTTTTCCATCTGCCACGTAATCTTGGAATCAATGTCACATATTCAGAGTGCTGTTATGGCACCATCCCAGTTCTATACACTGTATAATGCTGTGTAGCTGCCTTTCACTTGTCTGTGTCTCTTACTGGACAAGCTCCATAAGAATGGCAAGAATGTTCCCAGTCCCTGAATCATAGTAAGTATTCAATAAATATAAATAAATAAATAAATATGGTGATTCTTCATTCCTACAGACCTTTTAAAGGTGTCATTGCTTAGTTTTTCCTAATCTCTATTACCTTAGTAATGAGTACTCTAGTTCAGGTACTCTCTTCTTAACTATTCTCTTTACTATGGTACCTATTAGAGTACAACCTGTACACACATGAACAGTGGCTCTTATTTGAAGCAAAATCTACCCATCTACAAAATGTGACACCTAAAAAAGATTCTTAATGTCTGTATGAATCAGCGTTCTCATCTATAAAATAAGGATAATAGTGGTACTTACGTGATTGTTGTCCGGATGTTTGCCACAGAGTAAGAATTCAACAAATGGTGACTATTGTTATTCTTTCATTTTTGCATCCATACAGAACAAACTTGTAACACAAGCTGCTTCTTAAAAAAAATGGGTAGCTGGGGAAAGAAGTGGAAAGGAGACTTGGGTTTTTTGCTATACATATTTTTTGTAGCTTTTGAATAGTATACCATCTGCATATATTACCTATTGAAAACAATGACTGAGTTGAGCATGATGGCTCACACCTGTAATCCCAGCCCTTTGAGAGGCTCAGGTGGGCAGATTACTTGAAGTCAGGAGTTCGAGATCAACCTGGCCAACATGGCAAAACCCATCTCTACTAAAAAATACAAAAATTAGCCAGGCGTGGTGGTGAGTGCCCGTAATTCCGGCTATTCGGGAGGCTGAGGCAGGAGAATCATTTGAATCCAAGAGGCAGAAGATGTAGTGAGCCGAGATTGTGCCACTGAACTCCAGCCTGGGTGACAGAGTGAGACTCCCCGTCTAAGAAAAAAAAAAAAAAAAAAAGAAAAGCAACACTGCCTGATTTAAAAAGTACTACATGTATGCATGTTCATTTTAATTTCTATTATTAATAGCTTGCATGACATATTTTAAAAACAGCAAGAACAACTTGGAATAATTCATCCATGACAAATTTAAGATAGATTTATTTTTGTTTTTTAAGATTTTAAATAAATCTTAAAAAATAAATCTTTTTAAGATTTATTTTTGTTTGTTTAATAGCAATTAAACAATAAGTTTTCTTATGGGGGCAAGATTTTACTGTGGCATGAATACTGCTTTTAGTTATAAAGGTTTTCATTACGTTAAGGAGAAAATAGTCACTAATATCAATATAAGTCCACATAATTCTGAACAGCATACATGTGAGGTTTCACTTAATGGTAAAGTGTATAGTGGAGACAATGTTTAATCATTCCACATGAGTACCCTCATACAAATAAGCAGTATTTCACAGCTTGCAGTTTATCTCACATGCTTGCGGGTGTGGAACCCTAGCCTGAAAGCATGCAATAAATAAATGTTTGTTTAAACTTTATGTTTCCCTTCACACCTCAAACAGGTTTTATGACAACAGAGTTTTCAGATTGCTCAAGACCTGATATGTGAACCACACAGACTTCTGAATTATGCAGTAAGATAAAAATGGGTATTGGTAAAATCACACCAGCCTTTAGTGGGGAAAAAAATCGCTTCCTCTGTAGAAATGTTTAACTTCTGAAACCAACTGATTCTGTTATTTGATGTTCAAGAGACCTCTAAATCAATGCATTGACCAGGCACTTATTAATCACCCTCTCTGTGCCAAGTATTGCGCATTTGATTAGCAATTAGTTGCTCTGTATTCCATTAATTCTCTACAACCTTTCTCTCTCTCTCTCTCTCTCTCTCTTTTTTTTTTTTTTTTTTTTTTGAGATGGTCTGGCTCTGTTATCCAGCCTGGAGTGCAATGGCATGATCTTGGCTCACTGCAGCCTTCGCCTCCTGGGCTCAAGCCATCCTCCCACCATAGTCTCCCAAGTAGCTGGGACTGCAGCGCACACGTCACCACGCCCAGCTAATTTGTGTATTTTTTAGTAGAGACAGGGTTTCGCCATGTTGTGAGGCTGGTCTGTAACTTCTGAGCTCAAGCCATCTGCCCCTCTTACCCTTCCAACCCGCTGGGGTTACAGGCACGAGGCACCACGCCCGGCCAATGCTACTTTCTTCATCTACTTATTTTGTACTTCAATTTCTTCATCTAAAAAAATGGCACTTTTAGATTTCTTGCCATTCATTTATCTGCCAGGAACATTAGGAAGTAGCACCTGTTTGGGGTGCAGGATGAATTAAATGAATTACCTAATTTTTGTCAAGACATCTTAAACGATGTCAAAAGACAAGATGTGATTAATTTCTCTGAATATTCCATGAGTGCTTGGAGAAAACAAATTTGCATTCTTTCTTTTTTGTGCCCACAAAAAGTAATGATGGACTGGAAAAAATATGTGAAACATATGTTGGACAAAACGCTGCTATCCCCAATATAGGGAGACTGTATAATCTGACCTCAGTTTTTTTTTTTGTTTTTTTTTTTTTTTTTGAGACGGAGTTTCGCTCTTGTTACCCAGGCTGGAGTGCAATGGCGCGATCTCGGCTCACCGCAACCTCCGCCTCCTGGGTTCAGGCAATTCTCCTGCCTCAGCCTCCTGAGTAGCTGGGATTACAGGCACGAGCCACCATGCCCAGCTAATTTTTTGTATTTTTAGTAGAGACGGGGTTTCACTATGTTGACCAGGATGGTCTCGATCTCTTGACCTCGTGATCCACCCGCCTCGGCCTCCCAAAGTGCTGGGATTACAGGCGTGAGCCACCGCGCCCGGCTTGACCTCAGTTTTAAAAGTAGGCAGAAGATAGGAGCATCAGATCCTTCAAGGAGAAATGTAGGTGATCAATAAACATGAAAAGATTATTGATTATTTGCTGTTTTTTCCTATTGTTTTCCCATTCTCTATTTTCCTGATTTTTGGAGTTATCTTTATTACTTCCTTTCTTTTCTTCTTCTTTTATGTAGCAACCACAAGCAGTCTTTCTTCTTAAAAAAAAAGACAGATAAACCTGTAATATATTTATGATACTGAACATAGTGTTTTGAAATACACATAATAGTGGAATGGCTACATTGAGCTAATTGATATATACATTACCTCACATAGTTGTTATTTTGTGGTGAGAACACTTAAAATTTACTCTTAGCATTTTTCAAGAATGCAATATATTGTTATGACTAAAATCAATGTATTGTACAACAGATTTCTTGAATTTATTTCTTCTATCTAACTGAATTTTATTACTTTTGACCAATATCTTCCCCAACCACCCTTTCTCCAGCCCCTGGTAACCATCTTTCTACCCTCTACTTTTTTTTTTAAAGATGGAGTCTTGCTATGTTGCCCAGGCTGGAATATAGTGGTATGATCTCAGCTCACTGCAACCTCCACCTCCCAGGCTCAAGCAATTCTCCAGCCTCAGCCTCCCAAGTAGCAGGGATTGCAGGTGCATGCCACCACACCAGGCTAATTTTTGCATTTTTTGTAGAGACAGGGTTTTGCCACATTGGCCAGGCTGGTCTTGAACTCTGGACCTCAAGTGATCCGCCCGCTTTGGCCTCCCAAAGTCCTGGGATAACAGGTGTGAGCCACCGTGCCTGGCTCTACTCTCTACTTCTACAGAGTCAGCATTTTTGTGCACTGAATAACATAAAATATATAAGGCATTTTCTTTTTATTGAACATAGTTAGAAGTTACCCTGAAGCTATCTCCATAGGTGACCATGAGACCCAGGCTTGGCCAATCAGACTATTGAATATTCTTGGTACCATGATTTCTCCAAGAAAGGACATCTAATTAAGCTGAGCCAATCAAACCCATTCAAAACTAAATTCAAACTTTTTCCTGGGCAACCAGGATGGAAGTGTTCACTTTTCTGCTGTGAGTGGAGCTGTAAGGATGTTAACGTGGAGCTGGTACAAGATTTTGTAACCTCAAAGAGAGAGGAAAGAGCCTGGTTGTGGTAGGTTTATGGCCAATCCTGATGGATACCTGTTAACACACACATAAAAATTAGAATGTGCTACTCTCTAATTGTGGAGCAGTAAGAATTTCTTCTAATGGTAATAGGGCGGTCCCTTGAGAGCCTGAGAATCTCTGACCTGTCTGATTCCTCAGTACAGACAGGCTACTAGGAGCTTCATATCTGAGACACACTGATGTGTATAATACTGACCTCACAGGGTTTCTTTGCTGGCTTAGTGGTCAAAAGGAAAACAGTGTCAGTAAATTCCCAGTTAACATGCTTGCTAGTATTTGAACCGAGATCAGCCTTTGTAGTCCAGTCTACTTTAGTAACTAAAAATGGGGCCAACAGAGAGGAAAACAGAACTTAGAGGTGAAGGACTGGGTCCTCTGGAGACTGGTTCGTGATCCCCAGGGAGAGTGTCCATTTTCACTAGTTCAAGGCTGTTTTTATTATTTTCTTAACTTCAATTTATCCCATGATGCACATAAAGTTAATTTGGGCTGTGCCAGACTCCCTGCTGCTTTTCCAGAATGGCTGATGAAAGTTTTCCACTCTTTGTTTTATAGATGAGACACCTTGCCAGTCAGCAGCTTTTGTCTCTAATCGGGGAGCACGTTCCAGGTCCTAACTTCTGTTAGCTTCATCTATAATCTTGCATGAACATGAAAATATGGTCCCAGCTACCCACCCATATTTCTAGATCTGATAGCCTCATAAGCTGTTGGCTTTCACTCCCACTGACCATTGTGGTTTTGGCCTAACTCTTCACTTCTGGCATCCAGAAATGTTTCCTTCTAGTTTTCATAGTTGCTTAGGTTTTAAAAAAATTTATCTAGTATTTTCCTGTGTTTGGTCTGTGGGTGGATGGGAAGCCCTTCTGAGTCAAACCAATCTTTCATAGTAGCTAGGAATTTAATTATACTCAGTATTCTATGCCATCTTTTCTCTCTGCCTAACAACATTTTTTCGGTGGGGAGGGGGAATTTCCTTCTGGAGGCTTCTGTCTTTCAGCTTTAGACTAGTAGGCTGGATGGGATGATTTCTAGACCTCCTGTAGGGCCTTCGCTGCATGTCCTGGTAGGTGTAGCCAGTGCATCAGCGAACATAGTCACTGCCTTGTCCTCCTGGTTCTGACTGCAAGGGCTTTTCAGTTCACTGACTCTGTCTTGTCTCTGTGCTCTTCCTCGGCTGCATGAGGCTATATCCAGTGCCCCCTTTGCCATTCAGGGCATTTCCAGAGGCTGTTTAAGGTCTGCTGCCTAGATGCCCCCTCCCCTTCTTCTGCTCCCTCTCCATGATGGGCATGGGGGAAATGCTGAGATCTGGCAAGAAAGGGCAGCACAAGCTTCTTCTCTGGAGATCTCTGTCCCACTCCTCTGACTTAATCAAGAGAGATAGAGCCTAGGTCCCCTCCCGGGAGATCCACAGGACCTGAACCCTCTTATTCCCATTCTTTTCCTCTATCTCCCAAGTTTGGGGAAATTTTCTTTAGTGTCTAGGGCATGAGAAACCAACTCTTGGAGCATATAATATATTCTAAATTTTATCCCTGTCTTGCCAGGTCCTTGGGTTTTGCCTGAAAGCTAAGAATGGACTCTTTTGTTCTCTGTGTTCTGCTGTGTCATCCTTTCCCTGAAGTGGGAAGATGGAATGCCCTGCTGCCTGAGCTGAGGGAAGGTCACAGGGAACAATGAGGAAAAACCCTGTGAATATCTTGACATTCTGTTAATCACAAATGCTTGGGTTCTGTGTGTCATCCCCAGCCAGAACTCCACTACAATTTTTGGGAGGCGTTCTATTATTTTCTAGTATTTTATAATTAGTGGATGGATATATTTAGGAAGTTAACCTGAAAGTAGCTAATTAAATCATTTGACATATCCCCTGTATGATATCAAAACATCCCTCTTTAATTTCTAGAATTCGAATCTGCTATTTTTTGAACGCCATCCATTCATTCAGTATTTATCATGTCCCTAGTAAGGTCAGCTACTATGTTTTCTGCTGGAGGAAAGTATGAGACAAACAAATAATCCCTTTGGAGGAACCACTGACACACATGTGTGGGAAAAAATAATCCCTTCTCTCAAGATGCTCTTGTGGTGGTGGAAATGCAGACAAATTACCCCAAAATTATAAAGAAGAATAAGAGTTATAATAGTGAAATGTATAGAAAAGGGGGCAAAGAAGAGAAGCCCATTAACTCTGGCTGGCAAAGCAAGAAAGAGCTTCACAGAAGAGATGACTCTTGAGTTGGGTCTTGAAGAATGGGTCTTCAAATAGAGAAGGACGAAGAAATTCAAGTTGGGGGGCAGTGGGAAGAAAAGGTAACTGGGGAGAGGAAGAAGCTGGTAAAGCCCCATACAGACATGAACATGTGCCATGGGAAGAGAGAGACTGTGGAAGTGATAGTAGAGAAATGAGGAGCAAAAATAAAATAATTAGAAAGATTTGAGCTTTGGGATTTAGGAAATGTATATTAATTTATTTAGAGGCAGAATCTGGCTCTGTTTCCCAGGCTGGAGTAGAGTGGCACGATCTCAGCTCACTGCAACCTCCACCTCCCAGGTTTAAAAGATTCTCCTGCCTCGGCCTCCTGAGTAGCTGGAACTACAGGCACTTGCCACCATGCCTGGCTAATTATTTGTGTTTTTAGTAGAGACAGGGTTTCACCACGTGGGTCAGGCTGGTCTCTCACTACTGACTTCAAGTGATCGCCTGCCTCCGCCTCCCAAAGTGCTGTGATTACAGACGTGGAGCCACCACGCCCAGCCCACTTATTGTTTTCCAAATTTAAGTGATCAAATATATGACTGGGAACTTTTCATGTGCAGGTAATTTTGTAAAGCTCTGTAAGTGATAAGAAACTAATAGCTTCTTATGTATAGTTTTTCCATATTTTAAGAAGGCAGAAGAAACTAATAGCTTACCATCTAATTTGTATGTGTACTAAGTCAAATATATGTATGAGTAATTATAAAACAATTTATATAAAACATTAAGCGCTAGGGTATAACAACTTTATTTTCAGGATAAGATAAATTAATAACACAGTAGAAAACAACCCACAATCTCAGTGGCTTAGTGGAACAAAAATTTATTTCTTACTCCTGAGGAGTCCGATGCAGCCTGGGAGATTCTCCAGGACAGCTGTCCGACGTGTGCTGGCTCAGCCTATGGGGCTACTTTGGTCGCAAGGCACCTCTACATGGATATGTCTCCATTATGACCACTGGAAAGAAGAGTGGGCAGGAGCCTCGACTACTGGCAGTTAAATACTTCTACCCAAGTGAATGTTACAATGTTCACATTGCACTGTCATAACAAGTCATATGACTGTGGCTAACTTCAAGGAGGGTAAAAAAGGACTATCCGCCCAGGTATGAGGATGTAGAGAGGGTCAGACAGTAAAAATGCTCATCAGCATGCAGTAAGATAAACACAACAATAACAATAGAAAGAATGAGGGGCATTCTCAAGCAGAAAGCAATTATACTTAGCATGTCATGTAATAAAAGGCAATTCTGTTTTTCTGTCAATTGGTGAAAGGGTGTTCTTTGTTACTTCACTTTATTATGACAGTAGGAACTGGCTTGCTAGAGCTATTAATTCAATCCTGGCTCCCAAGCTGGTTGATTTTGTAGACTCTACAGGACTTCCATGCTTTCTTTATATCTTTATTCCTTTCTTTTATATGTCTCAGATGTGTAGTCTAAGGAAATGGGATCTGGGTAAGAGAGTTTTTGGTAAAGTTCTAGAAAGTATCAGTCTACCTTCCAAGAACTTTTCATTGCTTCTTTGAAGACATGGGTCTTTTTAAACAAAGGTTTTTTTTTTAAGTGGTTGAACCAAATGACTTAACCTAATCAATTAGTAATGTCTCCATCTTGGAACTTAGATGCCTATTAATAAGACAGCCGTCAGGGTGCAACCAGAAATTCAGCATAGGAATAATGGCAGTTGGTCATATTGATCTTAAATAAATACAAGGGAAAAAATGGTCCCAGGGCTTTACAGAAAGTGAGAACTTACTAAACAAGAAACCTAAATTTTCATTCCTCTTGTAAGCACTTAGGAGAAAGTCAGGAACTTGTGTGTCTTTCCTATTTATTTTGTCTTTACCTCTTGCCCAATTCTTAATTATCATTCAGTAAGAGTAAAAAGAGAAAATACTTGTCTACCTGTTTTAAAATTACAATGATCAAATTATTCCAAACCTTTTTCTAGTTCTTTGGAAATATGTATTACCATACATATATAAAAGAACAAGAAATCTCTGCATTAGCTCTCAGGTGGGGATATAAAATAAAATATGACTTTTCCATATTTTAAGAAGTTGGCTGCTTTAAGAACTAGGAAGATTCAAGTTGTCAATACCATGTTTTAAAGTGAAATTTGGAACTGGAATTTATAATGTTGTGATTTAAAACACGGGCGTTTTTTGAGATTATTAGAAAAGAGAATACAGAAATTACTGTGTAGGCTTTAGGAGGAACTGAAACCAAGCAAATATTGTTTAAAAAAAAAAAAAAAAATCCCAGTTCTCCAATGCGAGTGGCCCCCTCTGTAGGGGGCAGCAGAGACGTCGGGAGAAGGAGATCGCGGCGACCCAGGAGAGGCCAAGCGGGTCCGGGCAGTGCCCGCGCCAGGCTGTGGGCTGCGGCCCCAGGGGCGGGGGTCGGAGGAAGAGGCGGAGAGGCGGCCCCACAGATAAGCGTTTGCAGGCGACGCTCTCCGCCCGCCGGACGGGAGGCGGGGTAGCAGCCGGATTAGAGAAGCAGCCTGGAAGGAAGGAAGGAAAGAGCGAGGGAGGGACGGGAACGGCAGGAGGAGGAGCAGTGAGCTGGGCTGCAGCGGCGGCGGGAGGAGGAGCGGCCCCCGCGAGGCCACGTTTTGTTTTTGTTATTTTCCATTGGAGTAGTTGTCTGAGGCCTTTCCCGAGGACGGACCGCGCCGCAGCCCGGCAGCCCCGACCTTCCAGGTGACAGCCGGTCACCCTGGTAGGAGTCAGCTCCGCCCCAAGTCACCCCCTCCCGCCCACAGCCCCATTCCCCGCCCAGCCACCCAGTGCCTGCCCGAGGCGAGCGCGGCGGCCGCAGCGGGGCGGCAGCGCTGGGGCCGGCGGCCGCGCGGACCCTCGGCGAGGACCTCTGACCCTGCAGACCCGCGACGGAGGAAGGGGAGGTCCTGCCCGAGACGCCAGCCCGAGGAGGAGGATGCCCGTTTAACCCGCCCCCGCCTGCCGGTCCGGCTGCCGGGCGCTCACCTCGGTGCCCGCCACTGGAGCCTCCGAGCCGCGCCCCTGGAAGTGCCGCATGGGGCAGGGCCGCTGAAGCACGGAGTTCGGGGTCGCGCCGCTCCTAGGAGGGCGCGGGGCCCGGGTGCGGCAGTTGGCACAGTTTCGGCGGCGTCTTCTGCGCGGGAGTAGGGGGTGCGGTGCGTCCGGCCGGGCTCCGCCGTGCCCTGGAGAGCCTTGAGTTATGGAGCCGCCCAGCTGCATTCAGGATGAGCCGTTCCCGCACCCCCTGGAGCCCGAGCCGGGCGTCCCAGCTCAGCCCGGCCCCGGGAAGCCGGGCGACAAGCGGTTCCGGCTGTGGTACGTGGGGGGGTCGTGCCTGGACCGCAGGACCACGCTGCCCATGCTGCCCTGGCTCATGGCCGAGATCCGCAGGCGCAGCCAGAAGCCTGAGGCGGGCGGCTGCGGGGGCCCTGCGGCCCGCGAGGTGATCCTGGTGCTCAGCGCGCCCTTCCTGCGTTGCGTCCCCGCGCCGGGCGCCGTGGCCTCGGGGGGCACCAGTCCGTCGGCCGCGCAGCCCAACCCGGCCGTGTTCATCTTCGAGCATAAGGCGCAGCACATCTCGCGCTTCATCCACAACAGCCACGACCTCACCTACTTTGCCTACCTGATCAAGGCGCAGCCCGACGACCCGGAGTCGCAGATGGCCTGTCACGTTTTCCGCGCTACAGACCCCAACCAGGCAAGACCCAGGCTCGGAGGCGCGAGGGGCGGGCTCGGCTCTGGGGGATCGGGGAGCAGGGCGGGAGGGCCGGGGACCCCACTTTAACGACCGACTGAGGTTTGGCTGCTGGCGCGCGCCATCCACGTGGCGCGCTCGAGCGCCGGCTTGTCCCTTTTCCCTGACCTTGGGAGTGGGAGAGAAAGCGTTCGGGGGCTGGGCGAGTGGCGGGAGCGGCTGGCTGGCTGCAGGAACCGGAGGGAGAAGGATAGCGGTCCCGGGATGGAGGAGGAGCTGGCGCGTCCAAGGAGCACGCGTGGAGGAGCGCGCGTCCCGGGAGGACGGCGGTGTCTTGAGTGTGACCGGTGATGACTTGCTTGCAGTGTGTGTACGCGCGCGCGCGTGTGCGTGAACGCAAGAGAAGGTTGGGTTTTTAGAGGTCCTCAATAGTTCTCAGTCGCGGTCAAATACTTAACCGGTTTGGCTGGTCGCGTCATCATCACAGCAGCACCTGCAGGTCTGCAGTCAGGGAGGCGATTTCGGAGCCGGGCTTACGGAAAAGTTACTAGACATTGTCAAATTGTCTACAAAGTAGGATTCTACATTTGGATATTTAATGGAAAGAATCCCCCACCCTTGTTTTTTCTTTTTTTGCAGTTTTAAACACAGGTGTTGGAGTTAGTGTAGAAGAGGTTGCTAATATTTTTTAAAATGATGTTTCCCTTTTGTTTTTAATATTTTTTTTTTCAGCGTCTTCTAAGTCGAATTATCAAACAGTAAACTTTTACTTCCTTAAAAACAGATATGGTCCTTATGGAACAGGGAGAGGAAAACTTGACTATGCAGTGATTGTGCCTTTGCAGGCTTTTCTGCCTTTAATTTGTGATGAACCCCCCCCCCATATCAAAAGCTTCCAAAATGCTGTTTTAAAAATGGCTAGTTAATGCTTGCACAGTACTTTAGTTTCTTTGGAAAAACAGTGTTGTCTAAATATAAATAAAGTCTCAGGTTGCACCATGTGGCTTTCTTTTGGTAGCTGGGAAATTAATAGTAGTCAGATGAGAAAAACATCCTATAAATAAGGCTTTAATTTATTTCACAATTCTTCTGTCTGTAATCGAAAGACTTAATTTAATAGTTTTCACAAAAGACTTGTTGAATTGAAAAAAAATAGTTCATTCTCGTAGATTTCATCAGTTACTTTGCAAAATAGTTAACTATCTTCTTTTTCTTGGGGGGTGGGGGTGGAGTCTCACTTTGTCGCCAGGCTGGAGTGCAGTGAAACGATCTTGGCTCACTGCAACCTCCACCTCCCAGGTTCAAGTGATTCTCATGCCTCAGCCTCTTGAGTAGCTGGGATTACAGGCAACCAGCAATCAGAACTCCTAATGTGAAGAGGGCAGTTTTAACTTCTGATCACTATTAGGTTTATGGCAAAATATTGTGCTACAAATTATTTCAAGATTCTAACCATGATTTAATGAATTTCATTTTGTGATCATTTGTTCAAAACTTATTTTTAGCTTTCACATGTTAAAATTGGAAAGTTTCTGAAAGCTATTACATCTTTATTGTATTAAATTTTTCTGGTGCTGGTGGTGAAGAGGAGCCAGTTGCATTTTTCCAAGACTTTAAGGAACTTTTCATGACTCTTAGGGGTTTATGTTCAAGTTATTCATCCGCTTCCCATGCCACATCTGATGCCTGACACATTGTTGCTAATCCATTGATGGTCATGGCATCTTGAGTTCTCAACAGCTGTTGAGTTCCTCCTGGTCTCATTGGTAGGAAGTCAATTGTAAACATTCCTTTTTTTTCCTCCATTATATATTTAAGCATTAGAGGCTGAACTATATAAATATCAATATGATTAGGCTCATTTCCCCTTTTTTGTTCAGGGGGAGCATTGGAAGCATGTGACTTTATGATAAAAGTTCAAGAAAACCTTTAACTTTCCTGTTTGTTGCCATTTCCCAGATGAGTGTTTGGTCTAAAGATATGAATTACTATTTGCTCTTAACCAAGAGATTCCCTGGCAGAGCATTATTAATTTGAAGGGCCAGATGTAGTGTCTCTAGGGAACATCTGCAGCCATTAATCAGTGGTTGCAAACTCAAATGACAAGGAAGAGGGTTGCGTGAGGACTATTGAGAACTGGATAGTGAGTGTCCTTTCTCAGGATGCTACTTATCTCCAGTTGAAAATTGCATGAATGGAATACAAGCCTAGCATTTCTAGAGCTGCTGATTTCCCAAGAGAAAGTATAAATCAGATTTCTTTTTTTCTTTCTTTCCTTTTTTTGAGATGGAGTTTCGCTCTTGTTGCCCAGGCTGGAGTGCAATGGTGAGACCTCAGCTCACTGCAACTTCCTTCTCGCAGGTTCAAACGATTCTGCTGAGTCAGACTTCCCAGTAGCTGGGATTACAGGCACGCACCACCATGCCTGGCTAATTTTTTGTATTTTTTTTTTGAGACGGAGTTTCGCTCTTGTTGCCCAGGCTGGAGTGCAATGGCGCGATCTTGGCTCACCGCAACCTCCGCCTCCTGGGTTCAGGCAATTCTCCTGCCTCAGCCTCCTGAGTAGCTGGGATTACAGGCATGCGCCACCATGCCCAGCTGATTTTTTGTATTTTTAGTGGAGACGGGGTTTCTCCATGTTAGACGGGGTTTCTCCATGTTAGCCAGGCTAGTCTCCAACTCCTCTGACCTTAGGTGATCCTGCAGTCTTGGCCTCCCAAAGTGCTGGGATTATAGGTGTGAGCCACCACACCCGGCCAGAATAATATCATCCCTCTAACTTCAATGAAAATTTTAGTGACCTTCTAGTTTTGTAAGTCTGGGTGGTTTGCAATATTTTATGTTATAAATACACTTATCCAATAATATTTGTATGCTCACATCTAAAGATATTTTATGTATGACCCCACAGAATCTTATCTGGGCCAAACAATGCACATCTGAGAGATGGCTTCAGAGACCCATGAGCTGCCACTTTTGATCTTTGGCGTAAATATTTGTTAAATGGACAAGTGCAGTCATTGACACTCTGTGCTGTTTGCCATATTTCCTTTAGAGCATCCAGCTTCATTTGATACGGCTCTCATAGTAGGGAAAGTTGGGACCATCGTTTTTGTAGAATTTACTAGAAGAATTCCCAGAAGTGTTGATTCTGCAGCTGGACATGTTAAAGGGGTCAGTTTAACATAGTATCATCCAGCAGTATGCGTCATGCAGAGTTGGCTGTGGATAGTTCTGGATACCCTTGAAATCAGAAGGAAGACCTGCTGTTTGCTTTGTTCTGAGTTCTACATTTGAAGTGGAGAATTATTTATTTGGACTTAAGATCATTGTTAAGAGAGTCTCCTAAGTGTTTCCCTCAGTCCTTGACAAAGTATACAAAGCCTACAAAGGCAGCTTGGAGCGGTAGACCTGCAAACATCCCCTAACATACTTGCCTCTGGTTTGTTTCTCATCCCTATTCCTTTTCTGCAATGGCCCTATCTATTGGATGACCATATACTTTATTGTTTTATCTGGGACAATTTTGTCAAAAGGGGCACCATTAATAATTACACAAGTACTGTGAGTAATAAACCTAATAATTACACAAGTACTGTGAGTAATAAACCTGGGCCGTGCAGGACAAACTGGGATATGCGGTCATCATGGCAAAGTTTGTGTTCATGCGGATCCTCTGAGTTGGAGGATTGTGGGTACTAATATAAAATGATAATATTTTTAGGAATATCTACTCACATATTCAAATTGGATCTACAGTTGACCTCAGAGCTGGGAGTGCTGTACTTGAGTATATTGTGGGGAGTTGCCACAGCGATGCCCTCTTGGTTCCATACCTCCCTGGTGGGTCAGAGTTCAACTTAAGGATGTGTGTCAGGAGAAGCATTCAACCAGAATGGCTCGACACACCACTTTTCCTCCCAGGTGCAAAGACAAATGGAGATGGGGGTCAAAAATATGCCAACGCAGATCTGTCTCTATCAAGTTATTCATGTATTCAATATCAAGTGTTAGGATAGGTCACTAATAAATACTTGATATTGCAGGACAGGTCACTAATACTTGATATTTCAGGATAGGTCACTAATACTTGACATTTCATATCACGGTCCTCACTCAACCCTCTTCTGCTGTCAGGTCTCTGTAGTCTTATGCAGGAGGAATGTCAGGCTTAGCACATTTCAGCTAAACTTGAATATTTGAACTAGGAAAGAGGCTTAATCCCACTGGCATGAAGTGAGTTACAGACTTAAACTGATTGGGGAACTAAGAATATCTGATTGTCTCCCAGAGGTCTAGGATAGGTCATTAATACTCTGTAAATATCTACTTTCAAAAAGAGTCTATATGGCATTACCCAAATTTTTCTGTTAAAAAATTATTTTGTTATACATATATTGCCACAATAAAAAATTAAGCAGGAGTTGTCATTGTAAATATGAGACTCAAGGTTGTTAGTTAACGTGCATGGGAGTTTTGAGGCATCATTATATTTCATGATTATAGGATGGACAATCATTTAAAAGATAAAAACATGATTGTTATAATGTTCATTGATTGTGTTTGGGTATATATTTACTGAAGCTTGCAAGAATGATTTTAAAGAGTTTATATATTGTGTTTTTAAAATTAAAAAAAGGAATTTAATGCTATTTTTCTCTAACTCAGTTCTCTTAAAAATGTTTATTACTAACTGAGCTTTATTTTGTTATTTAAAAATAACTGGTAACCAGTTTATTGTCAATATATTTTTAGAAGGTCATTCTTCAGTTCTTTTTCTAAGTTGATGGTTAGTAGCTTTGGAAATATACTAGTGAGAATACCAGAGAAATTGAAACCTGTAAGATTGTACCTCTCTCTGCTTTCTGAGAAGTTTGTTCTATGGACAGATATATCTATCTTTTTTCTTTTTCTAATCAATTTTTTATTCTCTGTTCTCCCTGTAGTCTGAGGTAGAGGTTAATTTGCCCTGGCTCTGTGGTATAATCTTGACTGCAGTATCTGGGAGAAGGTACAAACAGCCCAGAGAGTCCCAGCCGCAAGGGAGCGTGTTATGATAGGAGCCCTAAGCTGAAGCTTGAAGCTGTTCAGTGTCAGAGCTTGATTGTCAGAAACCAGAGATTCTCCATCTTCAGTGTGTGTGTCAAAATCACCTAGAGGGTTGTTAAAAGAGACAGTTGGACCCTTCCCTTAATTTCTGATTCTAACAAGTTCCCTGGTGATGCTCAAACTACTGGCCTGGTGACCACAGTTTCAGAAACCCTGTGCTATTTGGTTCATTTGGTTGTTGTATGACCATTTCTGTTTCCCTAGTTATTTTTGCATTCTTTCTTAGACTTGAAAGTTCAGGTTGAATGTGAGGAGAAATAATATTTGACTCTGGAATTTTTTTAAAGAAGCTCTTCATCATCTAGCTTAGTGATTTGCATATCCTCTTCCTGAGATAGACATTCTGCCGGGCATCATAAGACCATGCAAATGTTGAATGAAAACTTTGCCTTTCAGCCAAACATTTTAAGTTCTGCAGGTGGAATAAACAGTTCGTTTTGAGGGGAATATAGATAGCCTAAATTCTGAAGTCAAAAGTGCTCTGAAATCAGAAATGTTTTGAGCATCAACATGACACTACAGTTGGAAAATTCTTCATCTGATTTCATGTGACGGATCACAGTCAAAACACACGAAATTATTAAAAGTATTGTATAAAATTACCTTGAGGCTATGTGTATAAGGTGTATAGAAACATAAATGAAGTTGTGTTGTACAATGGTGCCTGCCATCTCGGCTCACTGCACCTCTGCCTCTTGGATTCAAGTGATTCTTCTGCCTCAGCCTCCCAAGTAGCTGGGATTGCAGGAGTGCGCCACCAAGCCCAGCTCATGTTTGTATTTTTAGTAGAGATGGGGTTTCACCGTGTTGGCCAGGCTGGTCTCAAACCCCTGACTTCCAGTGATACACCTGCCTGGGCCTCTCAAAGTGCTGGGATTACAAGTATGAGCCACTGCACCCGGCCAGAAACATAAATGAATTTCATACTTAGACTTGGATCTCATCCTTACGATATCTCATTATGTATATCCAAATATTCTGAAATCTGAAAAAAAAAATTCAAAATCTAAAACACTTCTGTTCTCAAGTATTTTGGATAAGGGATTCTCAACCTGTATATCCTAATTTAAAATTACGATAGTTTTTGAAAAAAAATCAAAGCTTTATTAGCAGCCGGAGAAATAACAGCATTCAATAAGACAGATGCTGTTCACATGCCCTTTTCTCTGTTTGGAATAAGTAAATTAATTGCTCGGTGATGATTTCCATGAATTTTCTAGAGTATCTGGTATATTATTTACCTCATAAGTAAAAGGTACAAGTCAGAAAAATATCAGCATGCTTAGGATACCAGCTATTAAGAAAATCACATAAAAAGAAGTAAGAGTTGAACAGTTTAGTGATTAAGATTATGGCCAGCCTAAATAATTATTGCAAACAATTTTATTTACTTAAAAAAAAACTTACGGCTTCTGTGCGTTTAAAAAGGTCTGGCTGGTAATTTTAGAGTCCCATTTCCTTTAGACTTTGTTGGCATATCCGAACCAAGTCAACATGCAGTTACTTGGATGTACCCTCCTGTAAAATGAAGAACAGATTAATTATGATTTAATGTAATAGTATATTCAGACTTCTTTGACTAGGTAAAGGATTTTGCTTGACATATGATCTTCATAAAATATTTATACAAATTGAATACCCGGTTGGGATGTGTTAGCTCTAAGGACGTCATTAGCTTGTTACTTTAAGGTTGGAATATGGTGTATATAATATGGTAAGTTTACATTGCACTGTCTAGTTTGTCTCAGTAGCTCCTTAATGAATTTCCTTAGAAGTGAAGGTTTATTGAGCTCTTCTTGGGTAACAGCACCACTCTCACTACTTCTCTTAGGTGATCACATGTTAGCTTCACAGTAACTGGGTGAAGTACATACCAGTGTTTCCTCCATTTTATAGATGAGAAAACGGAGGTATAAAAGGTTAAAATATGGGCTGGGTGTAGTGGTTCATGCCTGTAATTCTAGCACTTTCAGAGGCTGAGGTGGGCGGATCACCTGAGGTCAGGAGTTCGAGACCAGCCTGGCCAACATGGTGAAACTCTGTCTCTACTAAAAATACAAAAATTAGCCAGGTGTGGTGGTGTGCGCCTGTAATCTACTTGGGAGACCAAGACCGGAGAATCACTTGACCCGGGAAATTGAGGTTGCAGTAAGCCTAGTTTGTACCACTGCACTCTAGTTTGGGCGACAAAGTGAGACTAAAAAAAAAAAAGGTTGCATTATTTCCCAAGGTCACAGAGCAAGACTCTGTCTCAAAATTTCTTTCTTTCTTTTTTTTTTTTTTTTTACTGATGGCTTCCAGATTTATTACTGTAGTCCAGCCCTCTCCTCTGAGCTCAAACTTTGTTCAGTATTTAAATGCTTACTTGATGTCTGTACTTGAATATGTAGTTGCTGTTATAACTGGGAATTGTATTTGAATCCTACTTTTTCACTCCCCAATTTCAATCATTGAGGCAAGTCACATTATTCTGCCTCCACAACTATTTTTTTGTGGGTGGTAGGAGATAGATTGTTGCTCTGTGGCCCAGGCTAGAGTACAGTGGTGCAGTCATAGCTCACTTAAGCCTTTACTTCCTGAGCTCAAGTGATCCTCCTATCTCAGCCTCCCAAGTAGCTGAGACTACAGGTTCCAGCCACCATGCCTGGCTAATGTTTAAAAAATTGTTTTGTAGAGACGGGGTGTTGCTATGTTTCTCAGGCTGGTCTCAAACTCCTGGGCTCAAGCAGTCCTGCTGCCTCAGCCCTCCAAAGTGCTAGGATTACGTGTGAGGCCCAGCACCTGGGCAAAATTCATTTTTCATATGTCCTCAGCTCTCCCTTACCACTGACATCACCCAGATCTGCCTACCTTATCTTTTGCTGGGAGTGTCATACTGCCTCTTACCTCTTCTCCTTGCTCTCATCTTGTTCTCCTATCAATCCCTTATTTCAGATCACGTTTCACTTCCCTATTCTGAATTTGCATTCAGAATAATCTGCAAATTCCTTATCATGTGACCGTGTATGACTCCGCCCCCTTCGTCTCTGTGTGTCTTCTTGAAGACTGCTCTCATGCATGCATTACAGTCAGACATATAAGTCATTACAGTCAGACATATAAGTCATCTCCCCGATCCTTAAACAAGCTCAACTCTTTTTTTTTTTTTTTTTTTTTTTTTTTTTAACCCAGGCTGGGGTGCAATGGTGCGATCTCGGCTCACTGCAACCTCCGCCTCCTGGGTTCAGGCAATTCTGCCTCCCTCAACAAGCTCAACTCTTAAATCACTCCAGAGCCTTTGTATGTGTGACTGCCATTCTTTGTGGGCATAGGTTTTTTTTTTTTTTTTTTTTTTTTTTGACAGAGTCTTGCTGTGTCGCCAGGCTGGGGTGCAGTGGCGTGATCCCGGCTCACTGCATCTTCCTTTTTCCGCTTTCAAGCAATTCTTTTGCCTCAGCCTCCCGAGTAGCTGGGACAACAGGCACGCACCACCACACCCGGCTAATTTTTTGTGCTTTTAGTAGAGATGGGGTTTCACCATGTTGGCCAGGATGGTCTCGATCTCTTGACCTCGTGATCTGCCCACCTCAGCCTCCCAAAGTGCTGGAATTACAGGGGTGAGCCACCGTGCCCAGCCGTGGGCGTAGTTTTTTTTATTCTGGGCTTCAGTTCTCTGTTAAATTGTAAATGTCACTTCCTCAGATTGACTTCCAGGGCTCAGTCTAAATTAGGTGGGTATCCTACTTTTTCACTTCTATCTCAGCCACTTGTTTTTCTTTTGACACTTACTAATTTAAAATTAATTTTCCTTTTTACACTTTTGGGGAACACTGTCACCACCTCTGGAATGTAAGCTTCATACTGAGCGAGATCTTACCTGTTCATGGTTGTGTGCCCAGAACCTAGTTCTGTAGTATGGGTTCCTTCCATCCAATTGAAATTAGGTTGAGTAAGAATTGATCCCTGCCCTCAAGGAATTTAAGTCCACAGGAGCAGATTAATGTCTACTGGTAAAGATGGATGTTTGTTTTCCTCTGGTTGCCTCTAGTTATCACATTATATTAACAAGTGGTGACTGTATTCTGTTTGCTCAATATTTTTTGTCATGGCTACTACAATTTTAGAGCCATCATACTGCTTAAAATAGTAAAAGGGATTATAAAGTAATTTATGTAATTTCTGAAAATATTTTGTTGTCTAATTTGAGAAGGGCTTTTTTTCCCCTCCTGATTAAAACATAGGAAGTTTACTAACGTTACCAACAGGAGAATGTGTCTGTCCTTGGCCTATGTGAGTTGAGCATTTGGGATTAGAGGATGATCAGCCTTAATGATTTTGCAAATACACCCTTGCAGTAATTGGATTAATTTTTAGTTTCAGTTCAGGTCAGCTCAGTTGTTCAGGCTTCCCAGTGGTAACATGATCTCATTTGGAAGGCTGTTTAGTCATACAGTGTTTGAGAATGGCTTCTGCAAGTTTTTACTCCCAAATCTAAAACTGACCATTTTCTTAGGCCCAAGAAGCTGGACTAGGCCCAAGAAATTGAAGCTCAGGACCCCACTCTTCCCTAATTAGTCGTGTGACATGGGAAATCCAGATCATGATTTCTTAGTTGTTCCTTTGTTCATTACTCTGTTTATTTAAAGACCAATCAGGTTAATAGCTTTTTAAGGCCTGTCTTAACAAATCGGCAGAGCAGGCCTAAGAAGTGTTTCAAACCCTTTTTGAAATCAAAAAGGGAAATGAATGAATGGAGAGGAAATCCGTCTGGGTAAGGTCAGAGAACAGTAAGAAAAAAATCCGTGACCAGTGTCTACAGTGAACTCTTTACCAATTAAAAGATACAGGGTTTGTATTCTGGATTTCTTTATTTGCTACAACAGCATACTCTTGTGACAGAATAATAATCACTGCTCTTGCTTGTATTTTATTTAATACTTGGAATAAGAGGTTTTGGTAGGTCAGTTATAGTTTTCATGGCCACAAAGGCATGCACCAAGCTACAAGTAAGATACTGAGTAACATTGCAGTATTCTTGTGGGTTGGGGTTCTACTTTAAAGAAAAGAGCTACATAACGAAAGATTATTTTTCCAGGAAAAGCTAAAAGGTGCCATGGTCATATGCTTTTGTAAATATAGGCTCCCTGCCTCTACCTCCTCCCTCAAAAGGTCCTTTTCTCCTCCTTTATAGTCGATCTGCTATGAGGAATACTTATTTCTACATTTCTTCAATGTTTGGTCCCTTACATGGTGTAGGAGAGTCTCATATAGTAATAGGTTCTAAACAGCTTTCGCTTTCACACCATTGATGAAGCAGTATGTGGTTTATATATGTTTTGTCATTAGTTTTTATAGTAATCAAAATGATTTTTAGAAACCTGCTTTCCATTCTAAACTTGGCCCAAAAACATAGATATTGCTGATGATGCATTGTTCAAAACAGCAAACACAGCTGCTTGTTAAGGCAAAAGGCAAATATGAAAATAGACAGTTTTATAACATGTTTGCCTGTTTACAAAGGCTGTTTTCTTTTGCTCTTGGAGTGGAGGATAAACACACATCATTTCTGTAAAGGGACAAGCTGTAGTGTGCATATTGAGTGTGAGAGTTAACTTGTTAGCGTTGAGTCATAATACATTACCCTGTTCACTTAGGAGCCAGTCAGGTTAATAGATTGTTTTGTGCATGTGATTGTACCAGTTAATAGTTTCTCTGGAAGTTTTGTTCACTATGATTTTTCTTCTGAAAGCAGAATTGATTCTAGATATTGGAAGTGGGAACTGACACGTATATGTCCTGTAATTGTTTTTTAGCTGCTTACATTTTTCAGACGATTTATTTTTAAAAGCCATGCTACCACCTTGAAAGAAAATTACAACTAATGCTTTGCATATATTTAAATCTTCATAATTCAAGTGGAGATTTTGAACTATTAGAAAATTATTGATTTTAAAAAATGTTTGTTAAGTATCCTTAGTACGTGATAGTGCACAGGGCTTTGTGTATGTTTTCTGCTTTAGACTTGCTGTCAATGAAGAAAATGTTCATTTGTCTAATGCAGATGGGGTAAATGCAGGAATATCCCATCCTTAATGCACGTCATTCCCTGTTTTGAATATGTTCATTATGATCTGTCTTAAAAGAAGTGACTAGCTTCTGCTGTTTTCGTTTGCCATTTGGTGGCTTTGCAAAGGAGGAAAGACCACTTATTGTTGACTGCATAAGGGTGACCCTGTGAACAGGTGTTGATGAAAAGTCTCAAAGCCTATCACATATTTGAAGAGATTTATTCTGAGCTAAATATGAGTGACCAGTGGCCTGTGACACAGCTCTCAGGAGATCCTGAGAACATGTGCCCAAGATGATGAGGCCACAGCTTGGTTTCAGGGAGACGTGAGACCTCAATCGATACAGGTGAGAGATACATTGGTTTGGTCTGGAAAAGCCTGACACGTAGAATCTGATTGGCAATTTGTTGAAAGAGATAAGTTATGTTCTAAAGACTTGGAATCAATGGAAAGGAATGTGTGGGTTAAGATACGGGGTTTTGGAGACCGAGGTTGTATTGTACAGGTGAAGTCTCTAGGTAGCAGGCTTCAGAGAGAATAGACTGTAAATGTTTCCTGTCAGACTTAAAGAGTCTGTTCTACCAGTAATTCCAAAAGGGAGGAAGGTATAATGAGGTGTGTCTGCCCCCACCTCCACCTCTATCATAACCTGAATTATTTTTCAGGTTAACTCTGGAATGCCCTTTGCTGAGAAGAGGGGATCCATTCTGATGGTTGGGGGCTTAGAGTTCTGTTTTTGCTTTATACAGGGACCTCCAGCTTGAGAAGCTAGACTGGAACCAGGGATTGGAAGCTCTGGTCTCTGCCTCTCTGTAATTAGTCATGTAACATGAAAAGTCATTTGATCTGAATTATGATTTTCTAGTTGTTTCTTTGTTCATTACCTCATTCATTCATTCACTCCCTCATTCCCTCACCCATTCCTTCATTTGTTCAGTTATGTTGGAAACCGAATGCTTCCTGTGTGTCTGGTACTGTGTTGGAGATTTACATTGTGTGGTGTATAAAGCAAATGCATTCTCTACTTCACGTATCTTATTTTGTGCAGGAGTGGGACAAAACTAAGTGGAAAACAGCATTAGGTGAGAGCAGAGCTCCTGGGCTCTGGAACCCGGCTGCTGGGACTCCAGGCTCCACCACTTACGGCCCTGCACAAATTCCGGCACCTCTCTGTACATTTATGTCCTCATCTATAATATGGGGTTGTCAAAATGTGCAGATTTCATAAGGTGGTTGTGAGGAGTGAGTGAATTCATTTGTATAAACCACTTGGGACCGTACCATATGGTAAGTGCTGTGTAGATGTTGGCAACATATCAAAAATATTCAATTTCAAACTGTGGTGAAGGCTATGAAGGAAAAGAAGGTGATGGTATGAGAAAAAAAAAGAGGAAACTTACTCTAGATTGGGTTTTGGAGTAGGTAGTTTCTTCAGTTCTATTTTCCTAATAAAATCTTGTTTTTATTCAGTTATTTCTCCCTCTGCCTCTCAGCCAAGAGGCTACAGGAAAGATTTGCCCAGGAATCCAGGCCCAAGCCAGTTTGTAAGTTTGTCCCTGGAGAATACAGCGGTTCCAGGAAATGTGGCTCAGTTTGTGCCAATGCAAGATCAAGGACATTTGCCAGGGGCTCTGAGAAAGTTTTCTAATTGGTGGTTGCATGTAGATTTAGAGACTGGAACTCTTATAGTTATTTCACTACCAGAGAGATGATGAAGCTAACATACTGAGGAGGGCATTGTTAGGACAACTGGGAAAGAAACTTGACCTGAATTCTGATAGAAATAAACCTGATTACTACTACCTGTGTTACTTTTTTAGTTTACATGAGTTGAGTTGGTTTCTCTGTTACTTGTAGCCAAACGTAAAAGATGGGTCACAGAAGGCCACTTGCGCAGGTGAAGAATTCAGGATGACTTTCAGATCTGCTGATTGTTTGACTAATGGGTAGACTTGGGACCATTGACCAATATGAGGAAAGCTGGTGGAGGGAACGTGGGAGAAACAGGTTTGAGAGGCAAATCAGGAGTTCTTATTTCTATCATAAGATGGGCTGGATGTTAACAGTGGTTTACAAAGTTTTTTTTTTTTCTGATGTAAGATGCCTCAGACATATGACATCTTAATATCAGCAACTGTGATTTCTAAAGAATTGCAATCATTTTCACCAGTATTGAGGTTGATGAAATCAAAATTTATTGGGGGTTGGTGGGAAGGGTGATATTTCAGCATTTCTCAACTTGATTGCACGTTAAGAACTTTGTGGAAAGTTAAAAAAAAATCTACACATGTCGACTAGATTCTTGGTCCTTTGTAGAGATGTGGAATCAGAATCTCCAACATGGGCCCTGGGAATGTCTATTTAAAAGTAGGTCATTGGGATGGAGTCAGCTTCACTGTTCTGTGCAGACTTAATTTGGAGAACCAGTGCATTAGGGGACCCAAGGCCTCTTCCTATACAGGATTTTTTTATTTCAACTCCAGGAATCAATTCCACTTAAGCTCAGGAAACAGCAAGAGCCTTAGGATTTGCTGCAGTCTTGTTAAAACACCATGAGTAACGTCATTACACTACTGCTTCTTTTTTTTTTTTTTTTTTTGAGACGGAGTTTCACTCATGTTACCCAGGCTGGAGTGCAATGGCGCGATCTCGGCTCACCGCAACCTCCGCCTCCTGGGTTCAGGCAATTCTCCTGCCTCAGCCTCCTGAGTAGCTGGGATTACAGGCACGCACCACCATGCCCAGCTAATTTTTTGTATTTTTAGTAGAGACAGGGTTTCACCGTGTTGACCAGGATGGTCTCGATCTCTTGACCTCGTGATCTACCCGCCTCGGCCTCCCAAAGTGCTGGGATTACAGGCTTGAGCCACCGCGCCTGGCCCACTACTGCTTCTTGATGCCACTTCTGGTGAAATTGTTATGACATGTTTTTATTTTTTTCCCATAGTGATAGTGAAAACTCCATCTCTGCAGGAATATTGGCATTACTCTGAGTATGTTGACAGTTACCAAATGCTTGAGTGTTTGATTGATGGTTATTAGAACATCTGTCACTTCAGCAGTTAAAATCTTGCTTTACATATCAATAGTTGGGCGATTTCCTGGGAAGTCAGCTGGTAGATCAGCCTGTAATCACAAGGTTGTGTTCTACAGACATTGCAAGGACAGTATTACCCATGCTTTGCTGAAGCTAGGTAATACCACTAGATGACATCTGTTGTCAGGTAGTAAGAAGAAATGAGCCTAGGACACAATGAAGCATAATTATGAGCATTGTTACAAGCAGTGGGGAGGTGGGATGATCTGTGATGGTGATGAGCCAAGGAGGGTCCTGGCTCCAAGGCTGAGACAGGGCCCCCAAATAATGAGATGATCTGCAGGAAGACACTAATTAATATAAGTAAGACTTTATTTGTAGTCATTTGGGCTACAGTGACAGTCAACCAGTTTGCCGAAGGTGGTAATGATTCTCTCAGCTTTGGAAATGATGCTGTAGGTGTTTGTGTAGGAATAGGGGGAGAGGGTACGATTTAGCTCTGCCACGGGAAATCTGTTTTTCCTTTTTCCCTCTACCCTTCACCCTCATAGGTTTATGAGTGCTGGAAGAACATTTAGTCCTGGAAAAGGCAACATTTTTTATTTTTTATTCTATTTTTATTTTTTGAGATGTGGTCTCACTCTGTTGCCCAGGCTGGAGTACAGTGGCGCGATCTTGGCTCATTGCAACCTCTGCCTCCTGGGTTCAAGTGATTCTCCAGCCTCAGCCTCCAGAATAGCTGGGACTACAGGCGTGTGCCACCACGCATGACTAATTTTTTGTATTAGTTTTTTGTATTTTTGGTGCAGACAGGGTTTCACCATGTTAGCAGGATGGTCTCCATCTCCTGACCTTGTGATCCGCCCACCTCGGCCTCCCAAAGTGCTGAGATTACAGGCGTGAGCTACTGCGCCTGGCGGAAAAAGGCAACATTTTTCACTCATCTTCCTGGTAAGAGATAAGGTGCTGACTCTACTTCCCCAGAACGCAAGCAAGCTGTAAATGTAATGTTCTTCTCTTCGCTTATCTGTTTTTGGAGGTAATATACAATTGGGTAGTTACCCTAGGTATCATATTAAACTTTAGGACTGTAGGTCTGGGGTGAGGCTTAGAACATTGGATAGATTGGACACATTTGCATCTGTTCCTCTGGTTCATTTGCTCTCTCTGTAATTGAACTGCCCTTCATATATATAGTTGATCTGAGAATAGTAAAAATAATAATGGTGTTGACATTGGAATTTTAGAGGGTAATTCTTGGTTATAGATTAGGTAGTGAGAGCCATGAGAATTTTGTAGTTGTCAGAGTGTTTTAATCATTGTTGTCACCATCATTGTCATCAGCTCCACTGTGGCCATTAGCAAATATTGGTTGAGGCTAATCAAGTGTAAGATTAGCAGGTTGGCAACTGGGAATAAGAGGTTTAAGTGATTTCAACGTAACAGATAAACAATGGTAGTAGCCTAAGCTCACGTTAATTATGAGGTAAAGCAGTAGAGGTACTACATGTTTGTTGGGGCACTTGATATTCTCTGACATGAGATCTGCAATTGGTTTTAAGGAATGTGGAAATGTCAGGGCCTGGTTGAAGAGTTTTTCAAGGGAAAAATGATAAATAATTAACATTCAGCCTTCTGCAGGTTTTCATTCTTTAACAAAATGTCTCTCTTAATCTGTCAGAGACTTAAAAGTCATTATAGCTACCTGTTTGTAGGAAATGAACTCATGATTAGGAAATTTTAATGATAGTGCTATTCTTTCATTCTTACATTTCTATAAAGAATATGGCATTTACAGTTTTAATCAAGTTAAACATTTCTTTCAGTGGCTTCATGTTCCTTAGAAATATAATCATAGTACTTTGAAAGAGCATTTTGGTACAGCTGGAAAGTTTATAGCACCTAGTAATTTTTTGAGGCTATAGTATTAAAGAAATTTATAGCTCCATTATATATGGAAATGGGATCTGGAGCACATATGATAATTGAAATCCACAGATAGTCCTTCACTTGAAGTCCTTTCTGGAATGAGTTGAGGAACAAATAAACACAGATGGTCTTTACATCTTTTTTCTCTTAAGCTCTTACTTGCATTTCTTTCATGCCATTATATATTATAGATATCAAGATGTAAAAAAAAATAGCTTAAAAAAGTGGCTAAAGTGAATTTGAGCTCACATTGCTTTGCAGACATTCAGTGGCTTCCAAATGTACAGCAAAAAAGTTAGATTCAGTCTTTTGTAAGCTAGTGGCATCAGTGATAATGATGGTATGGGAAGATGATAATGAAAAATCACGTTGGCTACTTGTGAAAACACGTTTTTGGGCCGGGCGCGGTGGCTCAAGCCTGTAATCCCAGGACTTTGGGAGGCCGAGGCGGGTGGATCACGAGGTCAAGAGATCGAGACCATCCTGGTCAACATGGTGAAACCCCGTCTCTACTAAAAATACAAAAAATTAGCTGGGCATGGTGGCACGTGCCTGTAATCCCAGCTACTCAGGAGGCTGAGGCAGGAGAATTGCCTGAACCCAGGAGGCGGAGGTTGCGGTGAGCCGAGATCGCGCCATTGCACTCCAGCCTGGGTAACAAGAGCGAAACTCCGTCTCAAAAAAAAAAAAAAAAAAGAAAACACGTTTTTATGTGTGAATGGGTGCAGCCTAATACTGTATACTGCTGGTGTCCAGTCTGTAAGATTGTTGTCATTGAAGGAATAAATTTGGGTTCAACCACTTACTTCATTCCTTATCGCTCTCCTTTTTTTTTTTTTCCTTTTGAAGCAGGATCTTGCTTTGTCACCCAGGCTGGGATGAAGTTGGTTCACTGCAGCCTTGACCTCCCAGGCTCAAGTGACCCTCCCACCTTAGTCACCGTAGTAGCTGGGAGTATAGGCACGCGCCTTTTTTTTTTAAGCGGAGATGTTGCCCAAGCCAGTTTTGAACTCCTGGGATCAAGCTATCCTTCCGCCATGGCCTCCCAAAGTGCTGGGATTACAGGTGTGAACCACTGCATCTGGCCCCTCTCTCTTCTTTCTTATAACCAGTCCAGTTACTCAGAGAATGCTCAAGGTCCATACCATAGCTTGGTAGTTCTGATCTTTCTCTTTCCTGAACTCCAGCTCTGCTTTCCAGCTCTCTGAACTTCTCACCATTCCTCATGCCCACTTGGACTTCCACAGCTCTCTCTTCATGCACTGGTCTTTTTATTGGGAATGCCCTCTTATCCACCTGGTTTCCTGATCTTTACAAACCCCATTCACAAGTCACTTCCTCTTCTGTATCTTCTTGTTATCAATCCCCAACCTCCAGATGAAAGTTGCTCCTTCCTTTGGGCTTCACTGTTTATGGCTTTATTGCAGCAGTTGTATAGTATTTTTATTATTGATTTGCAAGCCTTTCTTCACTAGTTTGTAAACTAATTGAAAGTACAGATAGGGCCATATTTGTATCCTTAGCATTTAACACAATGACTAATATGTATTCTTTATATGCTTTGTTGAAATAACTTTTACAAAATACATGTTTTTGTTGTTGTTTTCAAGCCTTCCTTTCTGAGTAGGACTGTGCTATGTGTCCAGGGTTATAAGAAGTATAAAGTTTGACCTGGGCACTCAGAGGTTCATATTGTGGTTGACAGAAAAAGAACACACAAGGAAAGTGTTAAATAATTAACGACAGTGAATGGTCCTATTACTGTTTTGAGAAAAAGAGCACAGAGAAAGCATATAGGTTCTTAATAGAGAATTAGGTAACAGAGATTATATTTTATACAGAAGAGGAAAGCCATAGGGAAGTGGGACAGATAATATGCATGAATTTTGCAGGAGAAAAATCAAGACCATTCCAGTGCCAAAGTCCAGAAACTGACTAGATGGAATTGGGAGAATTAGTAAATTACTTAAGTCTCCCTTGCCTATAGAATTATTAGTACCTGTCTCACCAAATTATGAAAAAGAAATAATTCGTGTAAAACATTTGTACAATGCCTGCAACAAAGAAAGTGCTCACAGGATAGCACTTTCTTACTGTCATTAGAACAACAGTAAGAAACTATGAAACTATAGTTGTTATCAATAAGTAGTGGTGACCAGGCATAAAAACACACACTTATGAGGGAGCCATAGAAACTGAAGCCACAACAATCAATCAGAAAACAGTTAGAGATGATAAAGGTAAGGTATTAGGCAAGGAACGAGTCAGCAGGAAATTGAGAATGGACAGTATCAGGTCATTGTGGGGAGGAAAGGGAAAAGCAGGGAAGTTTGGGGAGCAGTTGAGAACAAAACACAAAGAAATAGTGAAAAGAGCGACCTTGAAGCTAAGATATTGCTTGCGCTAGGCCGGTAAAAAACATGCTCTCCTTCTTGCCAGGACTGGAGCTGATCACAGAGTGTGACTAGCCCAGGACATCTGGTGAAAGCAGGTGTGCCAGTGAGTGAGCTGGTAATTAGGTTAAGGTGGAGAATGGGGAGTTGCAGTAGAGCCAATTGTGACGAGAGAGTAGTGGAGGAGGTGAGGAAGGAGACTCTTGAGGGAAAAAAATGGCAGAAAGTTTGTGTGAAATAAGATCCCAGTTTAAATTTACCTAGTGCTTTCTCTTTCTATGGCCCTAGGTCTGAAAGGGAAGGCCAAGAAGAGATGGTATCACTTTCATAGGCCCCTAGGAGAGCACATGGCCACTGGCTTGACTTGCCTTTCTCACAATATTAGCTAACTCCTATGTCAAGTAGTTCAGTTTTAGTAGACTTTTGTTTTATTTTTTGAAAGCATGAACTTTAAAGAAAGAAAACCATTAAAAAATTATTCTTGTGGAATGTTTAGGATTTTTGTCATGCAATATATTTAAAAGGTTGTCTACCTAAGTGGTATACATTAAATAGAGTGCTCTTAGAGTACTGTTTTAACACTTGCTTGTTTATGATATGGACAGGAGGCAGGGGAATACTGGGTAAAAGAGGGTATTTCCCATCAAAGGTCCCATCCTCAAGCCTAGAAACCCATGGCCTTAAGTGGGAACAGGCATTCCTGTTTTTGTGCCCAAATGTTGCTTTTTCCAAGTCCACTCTGGCCTGCCACATCCCTACCCGGTGCCCAAATAAACCCCAAGCTCCATGAGTCGTGAGTAGAGAAACAGGAGCAGAGAAGCGGCAGAATGGCAGAGCTAAGCAACAGAGAAGGAGACAAGGGGAACATCTAAATGTTGAGAGTTCGGATGGAGATGGTTGGAGAAGAGATTGGCCAGGGGACGGCCAAACTCCAGGGGAAGACCATCTTCCCACTCCATCCCCTCTCCAGCTCCCCATCCATTGCCCTGAGATCTACCTCCACTGCTCAGTAAAATCCTTGCATTCACCATCTTTCAAGTCTGAGTGACCCGATTTCTTCCTGGATGCTGGACAAGGACCCGGGCACCAAGAGGAAAGGGTGTAAAAGGCTGTCACCCCAACTCTCAACTGAACTGGTTTAATACTTAGGCATCTGTGGACAGCAGCTGCAAAAGGGCATTAATTGTAACACACCCCTAGATGCTACCATGGGACCAGAGACCAAAAGTGTTCACCCTGGCTCCTGCACCTGCCCATCTGCAAGCTTCCCCTCCTATAAGGGGTTTGTGTGAGCAGCAGGGCTGACCAAGCAAACGAGTCACACTCCTGTTGTAAGACCCATGAAGGGGTCAGGGAACTCTCCCATTTCATTTATAAAAATCACCTGAGGTACTTGTTGGACAACAGAGATTTCTAAGCCTCACCACAGACTTATAGAAACTAAATCTCTAGAGAAAGCACCTAGGAATTCATGTTTATAAGCATCCTAGGTACTTCTTGTGATTAGGCAGTTTGAGATAAATATTGCTTGTGTTGAGTAAAAGACTTTTAAGTCCTTCTTGTAGGTCAAGGATTATAGTGCTTAATTTCTTTCTTTCTTTCTTTCTTTCTTTCTTTCTTTCTTCCTTCCTTCCTTCCTTCCTTCCTT